>NW_026736113.1:0-83847 GCF_949786415.1 Peromyscus eremicus
CATTTGTTTCCCAGTCCTAAATGGCATTGAATCACATGCAGTTTGTGTTCCTACGAGCAAGAGTTGTTTTCTGGTAAGGAGAGTCACTATTGCGCTGTCATTGCCATACACAGTGCAAATAGCACTCGCGTCTGTTCCCAGCAAGTACAGTGTATCGGACTGAAGAGGAGCTACTGTTCTTGTAAGTTTCCTAAGCAGAGTTGAACTAGATATGGCCCGTGTGTAGGAAGAACAGTTCTTTTGTTCTGAGCAAGCTCACTGTTTGGACCCCATAGGAAACACAGTAGAGTAGAAGAGTGCTCTTTTCTCTAAAGCAGAGTGTGTTTCTTGTAAGGCGAGCTAGCTTTTGTGTCCCAGTCCTAAATGGAGTGGAATCACATGAAGTTTCTGGTCTTACGAGCAAGAGTTGTTTTCTGGTAAGGAAAGTCACTATTGCACTCCCATTGCCATACACAGGGCAAATAGCACTCGCGTCTTTTCCCAGCAAGTACAGTGTATTGGACTGAATAGGAGCTACTGTTCTTGTCAGTTTCCTAAGCAGAGTTGAACTACATATGGTCCTTGTGTGTAGGAAGCACAGTTTTTTTGTTCTGAGCCAGATCACTCTTTGGACCCCATAGGAAACACAGTAGAGTAGAAGAGTGCCCTTTTGTCTAAAGCAGAGTGTGTTTCTTGTAAGGCGAGCTAGCGTTTGTTTCCCAGTCCTAAATGGAGTGGAATCACATGCAGTTTCTGTCCTACGAACAAGAGTTGTTTTATGGTAAAAATAGTCACTATTGTGCTGCCATTGCCACACACAGGACCAATAGCACTGGCGTCTGTTCGCAGCAAGTACAGTGTATTGGACTGAAGAGGATCTACTGTTCTTGTCAGGTTCCTAAGCAGAATTGAACGAGATATGGCCGTGTGTGTAGGAAGCACAGTTCTTTTGTTCTGAGCAAGCTCACTGTTCGAACCCCATAGGAAACACAGTAGAGTAGAAGAGTGCTCTTTTCTCAAAAGCACAGTGTGTTTTTTGTAAGGCAAGCTATCATTTGTTTCCCAGTCCTAAATGGAGTTGAATCACATGCAGTTTCTGGTCCTACGAGCAAGAGTTGTTTTCTGGTAAAGAAAGTCACTATTGTGCTCCCTTTGCCATACACAGTGCAAATAGCACTCGCGTCTGTTCCCAGCAAGTACAGTGTATCGGACTGAACAGGAGCTACTGTTCTTGTCAGTTCCTAAGCAGAGTTGAACTACATATGGTCCATGTGTGTAGGAAGCACAGTTCTTTGTTCTGAGCAAGCTCACTGTTTGGACCCCATAGGAAACACAGTAGAGTAGAAGAGTGCTCTTTTCTCAAAAGCAGAGAGTGTTTCATGTAAGGCGAGCCAGCATTTGTTTCCCAGTCCTAAACGGAGTTGAATCACATGCAGTTTCTGGTCCTATGAGCAAGAGTTGTTTTATGGTAAGAATAGTCACTATTGCGCTGCCATTGCCATACACAGGACAAATAGCACTGGCGTCTGTTCCCAGCAAGTACAGTGTATTGGACTGAAGAGGATCTACTGTTCTTGTATGGTTCCTAAGCAGAATTGAACTACATATGGCCGTGTGTGTAGGAAGCACAGTGCTATTGTTCTGAGCAAGATCACTTTTCGGACCCCTAGGAAACAAAGTAGAGTAGAAGAGTGCTCTTTTCTCAAAAGCAGAGTGTGTTTCTTGTAAGGCGAGCTAGCGTTTGTTTCCCAGTCCTAAATGGAGTTGAATCACATGCAATTTCTTGTCCTACGAGCAAGAGTTGTTTTCTGGTAAGGAAAGTAACTATTGCGCTCCCATTGCCATACACAGTGAAAATAGCACTCGCGTCTGTTCCCAGGAAGTACAGTGTATCGGACTGAAGAGGAGCTACTGTTCTTGTCCTTTTCCTAAGCAGAGTTGAACTAGATAAGTACCGTGTGTGTAGAAATCACAGTTCTTATGTTCTGAGCAAGCTCACTGTTCTGGCCCTATAGGAAACACAGTAGAGTAGAAGAGTGCTCTTTTCTCAAAAGCAGAGTGTGTTTCTTGTAAGGCGAGCTAGCGTTTGTTTCCTAGTCCTAAATGGAGTTGAATCACATGCAGTTTCTGGTCCTACGAACAAGAGTTGTTTTCTGGTAAGGAAAGTCACTATTGCGCTCCCATTGCCATACACAGTGCAAATAGCACTGGCTTCTGTTCCCAGCAGTACAGTGTATTAGACTGAAGAGGAGCTATTGTTCTTGTCAGGTTCCTAAGCAGAATTGAACTAGATATGGCCGTGTGTGTAGGAAGCACAGTTCTTTTGTTCTGAGCAAGCTCACTGTTCGGACCGAAAAGGAAACACAGTAGAGTAGAAGAGTGCTCTTTTCTCTAAAGCAGAGTGTGTTTTTTGTAAGGCAAGCTATCGTTTGTTTCCCAGTCCTAAATGGAGTTGAATCACATGCAGTTTCTGGTCCTATGAGCAAGAGTTGTTTTCTGGTAAGGAAAGTCACTATTTTGCTCATTTTGCCATACACAGTGCAAATAGCACTCGCGTCTGTTCCCAGCAAGTACAGTGTATCGGACTGAAGAGGAGCTACAGTTCTTGTCAGTTTCCTAAGCAGAGTTGAACTAGATATGTCCCGTGTGTTTAGGAAGCACAGTTATTATGTTCTGAGCAAGCTCACTGTTCTGGCCCTATAGGAAACACAGTAGAGTAGAAGAGTGCTCTTTTCTATAAAGCAGAGTTTGTTTCTTGTTAGGCGAGCTCGCGTTTGTTTCCCAGTCCTAAATGGATTTGAGTCACATGCAGTTTTTGGTCCTATGAGCAAGAGTTGTTTTCTGGTAAGAAGATTCACTATTGCGCTGCCATTGCCATACACAGGACAAATAGCACTGGCATCTGTTCGCAGCAACTACAGTGTATTGGACTGAAGAGGATCTACTGTTCTTGTCAGGTTCCTAAGCAGAATTGAACTAGATATGGCCGTATGTGTAGGAAGCACAGTTCTTTTGTTCTGAGCAAGCTCACTTTCGGACCCAAAACGAAACACAGTAGAGTAGAAGAGTGCTCTTTTCTCAAAAGCAGAGTGTGTTTTTTGTAAGGCAAGCTCGCGTTTGTTTCCCAGTCCTAAATGGAGTTGAATCACATGCAGTTTCTGATCCTACGAGCAAGAGTTGTTTTCTGGTAAGGAAAGTCACTATTGCGCTCCCTTTGCCATACACAGTGCAAATAGCACTCGCGTCTGTTCCCAGCAAGTACAGTGTATCGGACTGAAGAGGAGCTACTATTCTTGTCAGTTTCCTAAGCAGAGTTGAACTAGATATGGCCCGTGTTTTTAGGAAGCACAGTTATTATGTTCTGAGCAAGCTCACTGTTCTGTCCCTATAGGAAACACAGTAGAGTAGAAGAGTGCTCTTTTCTATAAAGCAGAGTGTGTTTCTTGTAAGGTAAGCTCGCGTTTGTTTCCCAGTCCTAAATGGATTTGAGTCACATGCAGTTTTTGGTCCTATGAGCAAGAGTTGTTTTCTGGTAAGAAGACTCACTATTGTGCTCCAAATGCCATACACAGTGCAAATAGCACTCGCGTCTGTTCCCAGCATGTACAGTGTATTGGACTGAATAGGAGCTACTGTTCTTGTCAGTTTCCTAAGCAGAGTTGAACTAGAAATGGTCCATGTGTGTAGGAAGCACAGTTCTTTTGTTCTGAGCAAGCTCACTGTTTGGAACCCATAGGAAACACAGTAGAGTAGAAGAGTGCTCTTTACTGAAAAGCAGAGTGTGTTTCTTGTAAGGCAAGCTGGCATTTGTTTCCCAGTCCTAAATGGCGTTGAATCACATGCAGTTTGTGTTCCTATGAGCAAGAGTTGTTTTCTGGTAAGGAGAGTCACTATTGCGCTGTCATTGCCATACACTGTGCAAATAGCACTCGCGTCTGTTCCCAGCAAGTACAGTGTATCGGACTGAAGAGGAGCTACTGTTCTTCTAAGTTTCCTAAGCAGAGTTGAACTACATATGGTCCTTGTGTGTAGGAAGCACAGTTATTATGTTCTGAGCAAGCTCACTGTTTGGACGCCATAGGAAACACAGTAGAGTAGAAGAGTGCTCTTTTCTCAAAAGCAGAGTGTGTTTATTGAAAGGCGAGCTAGCGTTTGTTTCCCAGTCCTAAATGGAGTTGAATCACATGCAATTTCTGGTCCTACGAACAAGAGTTATTTTCTGGTAAGGAAAGTCACGATTGCGCTCCCATTGCCATACACAGGGCAAATAGCACTCGCGTCTTTTTCCAGCAAGTACAGTGTATTGGACTGAATAGGAGCTACTGTTCTTGTCAGTTTCCTAAGCAGAGTTGAACTACATATGGTCCTTGTGTGTAGGAAGCACAGTTCTTTTGTTCTGAGCAAGCTCACTCTTTGGACCCCATAGGAAACACAGTAGAGTAGAAGAGTGCTCTTTTCTCTAAAGCAGAGTGTGTTTCTTGTAAGGCGAGCTAGCGTTTGTTTCCCAGTCCTAATTGGAGTGGAATCACATGCAGTTTCTGTCCTACGAGCAAGAGTTGTTTTATGGTAAAAATAGTCACTATTGTGCTGCCATTGCCACACACAGGACCAATACCACTGGCTTCTGTTCCCAGCAGTACAGTGTATTGGACTGAAGAGGAGCTATTGTTCTTGTCAGGTTCCTAAGCAGAATTGAACTCGATATGGCCGTGTGTGTAGGAAGCACAGTTCTTTTGTTCTGAGCAAGCTCACTGTTCGGACCCAAAAGGAAACACAGTAGAGTAGATGAGTGCTCTTTTCTCAAAAGCAGAGTGTGTTTTTTGTAAGGCAAGCTATCGTTTGTTTCCCAGTCCTAAATGGAGTTGAATCACATGCAGTTTCTGGTCCTACGACAAGAGTTGTTTTCTGGTAAGGAAAGTCACTATTGTGCTCCCTTTGCCATACACAGTGCAAATAGCACTCACGTCTGTTCCCAGTAAGTACAGTGTATCGGACTGAAGAGGAGCTACAGTTCTTCTCAGTTTCCTAAGCAGAGTTGACTAGATATGGCCCGTGTGTTTAGGAAGCACAGTTATTATGTTCTGAGCTAGCTCACTGTTCTGGCCCTATAGGAAACACAGTAGAGTAGAAGAGTGCTCTTTTCTATAAAGCAGAGTGTGTTTCTTGTTAGGCGAGCTCGCGTTTGTTTCCCAGTCCTAAATGGATTTGAGTCACATGCAGTTTTTGGTCCTATGAGCAAGAGTTGTTTTCTGGTAAGAAGATTCACTATTGCGCTGCCATTGCCATACACAGGACAAATAGCACTGGCATCTGTTCGCAGCAACTACAGTGTATTGGACTGAAGAGGAGCTACTGTTCTTGTCAGGTTCCTAAGCAGAATTAAACTAGATATGGCCGTGTGTGTAGGAAGCACAGTTCTTTGGTTCTGAGCAAACTCACTGTTCGGACCCAAAAGGAAACACAGTAGAGTAGAAGAGTGCTCTTTTCTCAAAAGCAGAGTGTGTTTTTTGTAAGGCAAGCTATCGTTTGTTTCCCAGTCCTAAATGGAGTTGAATCACATGCAGTTTCTGGTCCTACGAGCAAGAGTTGTTTTCTGGTAAGGAAAGTCACTATTGCGCTCCCTTTGCCATACACAGTGCAAATAGCACTCGCGTCTGTTCCCAGCAAGTACAGTGTATCGGACTGAAGAGGAGCTACTGTTCTTGTCAGTTTCCTAAGCAGAGTTGAACTAGATATGGCCCGTGTTTTTAGGAAGCACAGTTATTATGTTGTGAGCAAGCTCACTGTTCTGGCCCAATAGGAAACACAGTAGAGTAGAAGAGTGCTCTTTTCTCAAAAGCAGAGTGTGTTTCTTGTAAGGCAAGCTCGCGTTTGTTTCCCAGTCCTAAATGGATTTGAGTCACATGCAGTTTTTGGTCCTATGAGCAAGAGTTGTTTTCTGGTAAGAAGAGTCACTATTGTGCTCCAAATGCCATACACAGTGCAAATAGCACTCGCGTCTGTTCCCAGCATGTACAGTGTATTGGACTGAATAGGAGCTACTGTTCTTGTCAGTTTCCTAAGCAGAGTTGAACTAGAAATGGTCCATGTGTGTAGGAAGCACAGTTCTTTTGTTCTGAGCAAGCTCACTGTTTGGAACCCATAGGAAACACAGTAGAGTAGAAGAGTGCTCTTTACTAAAAAGCAGAGTGTGTTTCTTGTAAGGCAAGCTGGCATTTGTTTCCCAGTCCTAAATGGCGTTGAATCACATGCAGTTTTTGTTCCTACGAGCAAGAGTTGTTTTCTGGTAAGGAGAGTCACTATTGCGCTGTCATTGCCATACACAGTGCAAATAGCACTCGCGTCTGTTCCCAGCAAGTACAGTGTATCGGACTGAAGAGGAGCTACTGTTCTTGTCAGTTTCCTAAGCAGAGTTGAACTAGATATGGCCCGTGTTTTTAGGAAGCACAGTTATTATGTTCTTTAGCAAGCTCACTGTTCTGGCCCTATAGGAAACACAGTAGAGTAGAAGAGTGCTCTTTTCTATAAAGCAGAGTGTGTTTCTTGTAAGGAAAGCTCGCGTTTGTTTCCCAGTCATAAATGGATTTGAGTCACATGCAGTTTTTGTTCCTATGAGCAAGAGATGTTTTCTGGTAAGAAGAGTCACTATTGTGCTCCAAATGCCATACACAGTGCAAATAGCACTCGCGTCTGTTCCCAGCATGTACAGTGTATTGGACTGAATAAGACCTACTGTTCTTGTCAGTTTCCTAAGCAGAGTTGAACTAGAAATGGTCCATGTGTGTATGAAGCACTGTTCTTTTGTTCTGAGCAAGCTCACTGTTTGGACCCCATAGGAAACACAGTAGAGTAGAAGAGTGCTCTTTTTTAAAAAGCAGAGAGTGTTTCTTGTAAGGCAAGCTAGCATTTGTTTCCCAGTCCTAAATGGCGTTGAATCACATGCAGTTTGTGTTCCTACGAGCAAGAGTTGTTTTCTGGTAAGGAGAGTCACTATTGCGCTGTCATTGCCATACACAGTGCAAATAGCACTCGCGTCTGTTCCCAGCAAGTACAGTGTATGGACTGAATAGGAGCTACTATTCTTGTCAGTTTCCTAAGCAGAGTTGAACTAGATATGGCCCGTGTGTGTAGGAAGCACAGTTCTTTTGTTCTGAGCAAGCTCACTGTTTGGACTCCATAGGAAACACAGTAGAGTAGAAGAGTGCTCTTTTCTCTAAAGCAGAGTGTGTTTCTTGTAAGGCGAGCTAGCGTTTGTTTCCCAGTCCTAAATGGAGTTGAATCACATGCAGTTTCTGGTCCTACGCGCAAGAGTTGTTTTCTGGTAAGGAAAGTCACTATTGTGCTCCCATTGCCATACACAGTGCAAATAGCACTGGCATCTTTTCCCAGCAAGTACAGTGTATTGGACTGAAGAGGAGCTACTGTTCTTCTCAGTTTCCTAAGCAGAGTTGAACTAGATATGGCCGTGTGTCTAGGAAGCACAGTTCTTTTGTTCTGAGCAAGCTCACTGTTCTGGCCCTATAGGAAACACAGTAGAGTAGAAGAGTGCTCTTTTCTCTAAAGCAGATTGTGTTTCTTGTAAGGCGAGCTAGCGTTTGTTTCCCAGTCCTAAATGGAGTTGAATCACATGCAGTTTCTGGTCCTACGAGCAAGAGTTGTTTTCTGGTAAGGAAAGTCACTATTGCGCTCCCTTTGCCATACACAGTGCAAATAGCACTCTTGTCTGTTCCCAGCAAGTACAGTGTATCGGACTGAAGAGAAGCTACTGTTCTTGTCAGTTTCCTAAGCAGAGTTGAACTAGATATGGTCCATGTGTGTAGGAAGCACAGTTCTTTGTTCTGAGCAAGCTCACTGTTTGGACCCCATAGGAAACACAGTAGAGTAGAAGAGTGCTCTTTTCTCAAAAGCAGAGAGTGTTTCATGTAAGGCGAGCTAGCAATTGTTTCCCAGTCCTAAACGGAGTTGAATCACATGCAGTTTCTGGTCCTACGAGCAAGAGTTGTTTTCTGGTAAGGAAAGTCACTATTGCGCTCCCATTGCCATACACAGTGCAAATAGCACTCGCGTCTGTTCCCAGCAAGTACAGTGTATCGGACTGAAGAGGAGCTACTGTTCTTGTCAGTTTCCTAAGCAGAGTTGAACTAGATATGGCCCGTGTGTAGGAAGCACAGTTCTTTTGTTCTGAGCATGCTCACTCTTCTGGCCCTATAGGAAACACAGTAGAGTAGAAGAGTGCTCTTTTCTCTAAAGCAGATTGTGTTTCTTGTAAGGTGAGCTAGCGTTTGTTTCCCAGTCCTAAATGGAGTTGAATCACATGCAGTTTCTGGTGCTACGAGCAAGAGTTGTTTTATGATAAGAATAGTCACTATTTCGCTGCCATTGCCATACACAGGACAAAGAGCACTGGCTTCTGTTCCCAGCAGTACAGTGTATTGGACTGAAGAGGATCTACTGTTCTTGTCAGGTTCCTCAGCAGAATTGAACAAGATATGGCTGTGTGTGTAGGAAGCACAGTTCTTTTTTTCTGAGAAAGCTCACTGTTCGGGCCCCATAGGAAACACAGTAGAGTAGAAGAGTGCTCTTTTCTCAAAAGCAGAGTGTGTTTCTTGTAAGGTGAGCTAGCATTTGTTTCCCAGACCTAAATGGAGTTGAGTCACATGCAGTTTTTTGTCCTACGAGCAAGAGTTGTTTTCTGGTAAGACGAGTCACTATTGTGCTCCAATTGCCATTCACAGTGCAAATAGCACTCGCATCTGTTGTCAGCAAGTACAGTGTATAGGACTGAAGAGGAGCTACTGTTCTTGTCAGTTTCCTAAGCAGAGTTGAACTACATATGGTCTTTGTGTGTAGGAAGCACAGTACTTTTGTTCTGAGCAAGCTCACTGTTTGGAAGCCATAGGAAACACAGTAGAGAAGAAGAGTGCTCTTTTCTCTAAAGCAGAGTGTGTTTCTGGTAAGCGAGCTAGCGTTTGTTTCCCAGTCCTAAATGGAGTGGAATCACATGCAGTTTCTGTCCTACGAGCAAGAGTTGTTTTATGGTAAGAATAGTCACTATTGTGCTGCCATTTCCATACACAGGACAAATAGTACTGGCGTCTGTTCGCAGCAAGTACAGTGTATTGGACTGAACAGGATCTACTGTTCTTGTCAGGTTCCTTAAGCAGAATTGAACTAGATATGGTCGGGTGTGTAGGAAGCACAATTCTTTTGTTCTGAGCAAGCTCTCTGTTTGAACCCCATAGGAAACACAGTAGAGTAGAAGAGTGCTCTTTTCTCTAAACAGAGTGTGTTTCTTGTAAGGCGAGCTAGCGTTTGTTTCCCAGTCCTAAATGGAGTTGAATCACATGCAGTTTCTGGTCCTACAAGCAAGAGTTGTTTTCTGGTAAGGAAAGTTACTATTGCGCTCCCATTGCCATACACAGTGCAAATAGCACTGGCATCTGTTCCCAGCAAGTACAGTGTATTGGACTGAAGAGAAGCTACTGTTCTTCTCAGTTTCCTAAGGAGAGTTAAACTAGATATTGCCCGTGTGTGTCGGAAGCACAGTTCTTTTTTTCTGAGCAAGCTCAATGTTCTGGCCCTATAGTAAACACATTAGAGTAGAATACTGCTCTTTTCTCAAAAGCAGAGTGTATTTCTTGTAAGGCGAGCTAGAGTTTGTTTCCCAGTCCTAAATGGAGTTGAGTCACATGCAGTTTTTTGTCCTACGAGCAAGAGTTGTTTTCTGGTAAGACGAGTCACTATTGTGCTCCAATTGCCATTCACAGTGCAAATAGCACTCGCATCTGTTCTCAGCAAGTACAGTGTATAGGACTGAAGAGGAGCTACTGTTCTTGTCAGTTTCCTAAGCAGAGTTGAACTAGATATGGCCCGTGTGTGTAGGAAGCACAGTTGTTTTGTTCTGAGCAAGCTCACTTTTCTGGCCCTATAGGAAACACAGTAGAGTAGAAGAGTGCTCTTTTCTCTAAAGCAGAGTGTGTTTCTTGTAAGGCGAGCTCGCGTTTGTTTCCCAGTCCTAAATGAAGTTGAGTCACAGACAGTTTTTGGTCCTACGAACAAGAGTTGTTTTCTGGTAAGAAGAGTCACTATTGCGCTCCAAATGCCATACACAGTGTAAATAGCACTCGCGTCTGTTCCCAGCAAGTACAGTGTATTGGACTGAAGAGGAGCTACTGCTCTTGTCAGTTTCCTAAGCAGAGTTGAACTAGATATGGTCCAATTGTGTATGAAGCACAGTTCTTTTGTTCTGAGCAAGCTCACTGTTTGGACCCCATAGGAAACACCATAGAGTAGAAGAGTGCTCTTTTCTCAAAAGCAGAGTGTGTTTCTTGTAAGGCGAGCTAGCGTTTGTTTCCCAGTCCTAAATGGAGTGGAATCACATGCAGCTTCTGGTTCTATTAGCAAGAGTTGTTTTATGGTAAGAATAGTCACTATTGCGCTGCCATTGCCATACACAGGACAAATAGCACTGGCGTCTGTTCCCAGCAAGTACAGTGTATTGGACTGAAGAGGATCTACTGTTCTTGTCAGGTTCCTAAGCAGAATTGAACTACATATGGCCGTGTGTGTAGGAAGCACAGTGCTTTTGTTCTGAGCAAGATCACTTTTCAGAACCCTAGGAAACACAGTAGAGTAGAAGAGTGCTCTTTTCTCAAAAGCAGAGTGTGTTTCTTGTAAGGCGAGCTAGCGTTTGTTTCCCAGTCCTAAATGGAGTTGAATCACATGCAATTTCTGGTCCTACGAGCAAGAGTTGTTTTCTGGTAAGGAAAGTAACTATTGTGCTCCCATTGCCATACACAGTGAAAATAGCACTCGCATCTGTTCCCAGCAAGTACAGTGTATCGGACTGAAGAGGAGCTACTGTTCTTGTCAGTTTCCTAAGCAGAGTTGAACTAGATAAGGACCGTGTGTGTAGAAAGCACAGTTCTTATGTTCTGAGCAAGCTCACTGTTCTGGCCCTATAGGAAACACAGTAGAGTAGAAGAGTGCTCTTTTCTCAAAAGCAGAGTGTGTTTCTTGTAAGGCGAGCTAGCGTTTGTTTCCTAGTCCTAAATGGAGTTGAATCACATGCAGTTTCTGGTCCTACGAACAAGAGTTGTTTTCTGGTAAGGAAAGTCACTATTGCGCTCCCATTGCCATACACAGTGCAAATAGCACTCGCGTCTTTTCCCAGCAAGTACAGTGTATTGGACTGAATAGGAGCTACTGTTCTTGTCAGTTTCCTAAGCAGAGTTGAACTACATATGGTCCTTGTGTGTAGGAAGCACAGTACTTTTGTTCTGAGCAATCTCACTGTTTGGAAGCCATAGGAAACACAGTAGAGTAGAAGAGTGCTCTTTTCTCTAAAGCAAAGTGTGTTTCTTGTAAGGCGAGCTAGCGTTTGTTTCCCAGTCCTAAATGGAGTGGAATCACATGCAGTTTCTGTCCTATGAGCAAGAGTTGTTTTATGGTAAGAATAGTCACTATTGTGCTGCCATTTCCATACACAGGACAAATAGTACTGGCGTCTGTTCGCTGCAAGTACAGTGTATCGGACTGAAGAGGAGCTACAGTTCTTGTCAGTTTCCTAAGCAGAATTGAACTAGATATGGTCCATGTGTGTAGGAAGCACAGTTCTTTTGTTCTGAGCAAGCTCACTTTTTGGAACCCATAGGAAACACAGTAGAGTAGAAGAGTGCTCTTTTCTAAAAAGCAGAGAGCGTTTCTTGTAAGGCAAGCTAGCATTTGTTTCCCAGGCCTAAATGGCGTTGAATCACATGCAGTTTGTGTTCCTACGAGCAAGAGTTGTTTTCTGGTAAGGAGAGTCACTATTGCGCTGTCATTGCCATACACAGTGCAAATAGCACTCGCGTCTGTTCCCAGCAAGTACAGTGTATCGGACTGAAGAGGAGCTACTGTTCTTGTCAGTTTCCTAAGCAGAGTTGAACTACATATGGTCCGTGGGTGTAGGAAGCACAGTTCTTTTGTTCTGAGCAAGCTCACTGTTTGGACCCCATAGGAAACACAGTAGAGTAGAAGAGTGCTCTTTTCTCTAAAGCAGAGTGTGTTTCTTGTAAGGCGAGCTAGCATTTGTTTCTCAGTCCTAAATGGAGTTGAATCACATGCAGTTTCTGGTCCTACGAGCAAGAGTTGTTTTCTGGTAAGGAAAGTCACTATTGTGCTCCCATTGCCATACACAGTGCAAATAGCACTGGCATCTGTTCCCAGCAAGTACAGTGTATTGGACTGAAGAGGAGGTACTGTTCTTCTCAGTTTCCTAAGCAGAGTTGAACTAGATATGGCCCGTGTGTCTAGGAAGCACAGTTCATTTGTTCTGAGCAAGCTCACTGTTCTGGCCCTATAGGAAACACAGTAGAGTAGAAGAGTGCTCTTTTCTCAAAAGCAGAGTGTGTTTCTTGTAAGGCGAGCTAGCGTTTGTTTCCCAGTCCTAAATGGAGTTGAATCACATGCAGTTTCTGGTCCTACGAACAAGAGTTGTTTTCTGGTAAGGAAAGTCACTATTGCGCTCCCATTGCCATACAGAGGGCAAATAGCACTTGCGTCTTTTCCCAGCAAGTACAGTGTAATGGACTGAATAGGAGCTACTGTTCTTGTCAGTTTCCTAAGCAGAGTTGAACTACATATGGTCTTTGTGTGTAGGAAGCACAGTTCTTTTGTTCTGAGCTAGCTCACTCTTTGGACACCATAGGAAACACAGTAGAGTAGAAGAGTGCTCTTTTCTCTAAGGAGAGTGTGTTTCTCGTAAGGCGAGCTAGCGTTTGGTTCCCAGTCCTAAATGGAGTGGAATCACATGCACTTTCTGTCCTACGAGCAAGAGTTGTTTTATGGTAAAAATAGTCACTATTGTGCTGCCATTGTCACACACAGGACCAATAGCTCTGGCGTCTGTTCGCAGCAAGTACAGTGTACTGGACTGAAGAGGACCTACTGTTCTTGTCAGGTTCCTAAGCAGAATTGAACTAGATATGGCCGTGTGTGTAGGAAGCACAGTTCTTTTGTTCTGAGCAAGCTCACTGTTCGAACCCAATAGGAAACACAGTAGAGTAGAAGAGTGCTCTTTTCTCTAAAGCAGAGTGTGTTTCTTGTAAGGCGAGCAAGAGTTTGTTTCCCAGTCCTAAATGGAGTTGAGTCACATGCAGTTTTTTGTCCTACGAGCAAGAGTTGTTTTCTGGTAAGACGAGTCACTATAGTGCTCCAATTGCCATTCACAGTGCAAATAGCCCTCGCATCTGTTCTCAGCAAGTACAGTGTATCGGACTGAAGAGGAGCTACTGTTCTTGTCAGTTTCCTAAGCAGAGTTGAACTAGATATGGCTCGTGTGTGTAGGAAGCACAGTTGTTTTGTTCTGAGCAAGCTCACTTTTCTGGCCCTATAGGAAACACAGTAGAGTAGAAGAGTGCTCTTTTCTCTAAAGCAGAGTGTGTTACTTGTAAGGCGAGCTCGCGTTTGTTTCCCAGTCCTAAATGGAGTTGAGTCACAGACAGTTTTTGGTCACACGAGCAAGAGTTGTTTTCTGGTAAGAAGAGTCACTATTGTGCTCCAAATGCCATACACAGTGCAAATAGCACTCGCGTCTGTTCCCAGCAAGTACAGTGTATTGGACTGAAAAGGAGCTACTGCTCTTGTCAGTTTCCTAAGCAGAGTTGAACTAGATATGGTCCAATTGTGTAGGAAGCACAGTTCTTTTGTTCTGAGCAAGCTCACTGTTTTTACCCCATAGGAAACACCATAGAGTAGAAGAGTGCTCTTTTCTCAAAAGCAGAGTGTGTTTCTTGTAAGGCGAGCTAGCGTTTGTTTCCCAGTCCTAATTGGAGTTGAATCACATGAAGTTTCTGGTCCTACGAACAAGAGTTTTTTTCTGGTAAGGAAAGATACTATTGCGCTCCCATTGCCATACACAGTGCAAATAGCACTCGCGTATTTTCCCAGCAAGTAAAGTGTATTGGACTGAATAGTTGCTACTGTTCTTGTCAGTTTCCTAAGCAGAGTTGAACTACATATGGTCCTTGTGTGTTGGAAGCACAGTACTTTTGTTCTGAGCAAGCTCACTGTTTTAAGCCATAGGAAACACAGTAGAGTAGAAGAGTGCTCTTTTCTCTAAAGCAGAGTGTGTTTCTTGTAAGGCGAGCTAGCGTTTGTTTCCCAGTCCTAAATGGAGTGGAATCACATGCAGTTTCTGTCCTACGAGCAAGAGTTGTTTTATGGTAAGAATAGTCACTATTGTGCTGCCATTTCCATACACAGGACAAATAGTACTGGCGTCTGTTCGCAGCAAGTGCAGTGTATAGGACTGAACAGGATCTACTGTTCTTGTCAGGTTCCTAAGCAGAAATGAACTAGATATGGCCGTGTGTAGGAAGCACAGTTCTTTTGTTCTGAGCAAGCTCACTGTTCGGACCCAAAAGGAAACACAGTAGAGTAGAAGAGTGCTCTTTTCTCTAAAGCAGAGTGTGTTTCTTGTAAGGCGAGCTAGCGTTTGTTTCCCAGTCCTAAATGGAGTTGAATCACATGCAGTTTCTGGTCCTACGAGCAAGAGTTGTTTTCTGGTAAGGAAAGTCACTATTGTGCTCCCTTTGCCATACACAGTGCAAATAGCACTCGCGACTGTTCCCAGCAAGTACAGTGTATCGGACTGAAGAGGAGCTACAGTTCTTGTCAGTTTCCTAAGCAGAGTTGAACTAGATATGGCCCGTGTGTTTAGGAAGCACAGTTATTATGTTCTGAGCAAGCTCACTGTTCTTGCCTTATCGGAAACACAGTAGAGTAGAAGAGTGCTCTTTTCTATAAAGCAGAGTGTGTTTCTTGTTAGGCGTGCTCGCGTTTGTTTCCCAGTCCTTAATGGATTTGAGTCACATGCAGTTTTTGGTCCTATGAGCAAGAGTTGTTTTCTGGTAAGAAGATTCACTATTGCCCTGCCATTGCCATACACAGGACAAATAGCACTGGCATCTGTTCGCAGCAACTACAGTGTATTGGACTGAAGAGGATCTACTGTTCTTGTCAGGTTCCTAAGCAGAATTGAACTAGATATGGCCGTGTGTGTAGGAAGCACAGTTCTTTTGTTCTGAGCAAGCTCACTGGTCAGACCCAAAAGGAAACACAGTAGAGTAGAAGAGTGCTCTTTTCTCAAAAGCAGAGTGTGTTTTTTGTAAGGCAAGCTATCATTTGTTTCCCAGTCTTAAATGGAGTTGAATCACATGCAGTTTCTGGTCCTACGAGCAAGAGTTGTTTTCTGGTAAGGAAAGTCACTACTGCGCTCCCTTTGCCATACACAGTGCAAATAGCACTCGCGACTGTTCCCAGCAAGTACAGTGTATCGGACTGAAGAGGAGCTACTGTTCTTGTCAGTTTCCTAAGCAGAGTTGAACTAGATATGGCCCGTGTATAGGAAGCACAGTTCTTTTGTTCTGAGCAAGCTCACTGTTCTGGCCCTATAGGAAACACAGTAGAGTAGAAGAGTGCTCTTTTCTCTAAAGCAGATTGTGTTTCTTGTAAGGTGAGCAGGCGTTTGTTTCCCAGTCCTAAATGGAGTTGAATCACATGCAGTCTCTGGTCCTACGAGCAAGAGTTGTTTTATGATAAGAATAGTCACTATTGCGCTGCCATTGCCATACACAGGACAAATAGCACTGGCTTCTGTTCCCAGCAGTACAGTGTATTGGACTGAAGAGAAGCTACTGTTCTTGTCAGGTCCCTAAGCAGAATTGAACTAGATATGGCTGTGTGTGTAGGAAGCACAGTTCTTTTGTTCTGAGAAAGCTCACTGTTCAGACCCCATAGTAAACACAGTAGAGTAGAAGAGTGCTCTTTTCTCAAAAGCAGAGTGTGTTTCTTGTAAGGTGAGCTAGCGTTTGTTTCCCAGACCTAAATGGAGTTGTGTCACATGCAGTTTTTTGTCCTACGAGCAAGAGTTGTTTTCTGGTAAGACGAGTCACTATTGTGCTCCAATTGCCATACACAGTGCAAATAGCACTCGTGTCTCTTCCCCTCAAGTACAGTGTATTGGACTGAAGAGGAGCTACTGTTCTTGTCAGTTTCCTAAGCAGAGTTGAACTAGATATGGTCCATGTGTGTAGGAAGCACAGTTCTTTTCTGAGCAAGCTCACTGTTTGGACCCCATAGGAAACACAGTAGAGTAGAAGAGTGCTCTTTTCTCAGAAGCAGAGTGTGTTTCTTGTAAGGCGAGCTAGCATTTGTTTCCCAGTCCTAAATGGCGTTGAATCACATGCAGTTTGTGTTCCTACGAGCAAGAGTTGTTTTCTGGTATGAGAGTCACTATTGCGCTGTCATTGCCATACACAGTGCAAATAGCACTCGCGTCTGTTTCCAGCAAGTACAGTGTATCGGACTGAAGAGGAGCTACTGTTCTTATCAGTTTCCTAAGCAGAGTTGAACTAGATATGGTCCGTGTGTGTAAGAAGCACAGTTCTTTGTTCTGAGCAAGCTCACTCTTTGGACCCCATAGGAAACACAGTAGAGTAGAAGAGTGCTCTTTTCTCAAAGGAAGAGTGTGTTTCTTGTAAGGCGAGCTAGCGTTTGTTTCCCAGTCCTAAATGGAGTTGAATCACATGCAGTTTCTGGTCCTACAAGCAAGAGTTGTTTTCTGGTAAGGAAAGTCACTATTGCTCTCCCATTGCCATACACAGTGCAAATAGCACTCGCGTCTGTTCCCAGCAAGTACAGTGTATCGGACTGAAGAGGAGCTACTGTTCTTGTCAGTTTCCTAAGCAGAGTTGAACTACATAAGGACCGTGTGTGTAGAAAGCACAGTTCATTTGTTCTGAGCAAGCTCACTGTTCTGGCCCTATAGGAAACACAGTAGAGTAGAAGAGTGCCCTTTTCTCAAAAGCAGAGTGTGTTTCTTGTAAGGCGAGCTAGCGTTTGTTTCCCAGTCCTAAATGGAGTTGAGTCACATGCAGTTTTTTGTCCTACGAGCAAGAGTTGTTTTCTGGTAAGGCGAGTCACTATTGTGCTCCAATTCCCGTACACAATGCAAGTAGCACTCGCGTCTGCTCTCAGCAAGTACAGTGTATCAGTCTGAAGAGGAGCTACTGTTCTTGTCAGTTTCCTAAGCAGAGTTGAACTAGATATGGCCTGTGTGTGTAGAAAGCACAGTTATTATGTTCTGAGCAAGCTCAATGTTCTGGCCCTATAGGAAACACAGTAGAGTAGAAGAGTGCTCTTTTCTCTAAAGCAGAGTGTGTTTCTTGTAAGGCGAGCTCGCGTTTGTTTCCTAGTTCTAAATGGAGTTGAGTCACAGGCAGTTTTTGTTCCTACAAGCAAGAGTTGTTTTCTTGTAAGAAGAGTCACTATTGCGCTCCAAATGCCATACACAGTGCAAATAGCACTCTCGTCTGTTCCCAGCAAGCACAGTGTATTGGACTGAATAGGAGCTACTGTTCTTGTCAGTTTCCTAAGCAGAGTTGAACTACATATGGTCCTTGTGTGTAGGAAGCACAGTTCTTATGTTCTGAGCAAGCACACTGTTTGGACCCATTAGGAAACACAGTAGAGTAGAAGAGTGCTCTTTTCTCTAAAGCACAGTGTGTTTCTTGTAAGGCGAGCTAGCATTTGTTTCCCAGTCCTAAATGGAGTGGAATCACATGCAGTTTCTGTCCTACGAGCAAGAGTTGTTTTATGGTAAGAATAGTCACTATTGTGCTGCCATTGCCATACACAGGACAAATAGCTCTGGCGTCTGTTCCCAGCAAGTACAGTGTATAGGACTGAATAGGATCTACAGTTCTTGTCAGATTCCTAAGCAGAATTGAACTAGACATGGCCGTGTGTGTAGGAAGCACAGTTCTTTTGTTCTGAGCAAGCTCACTTTTCGGACCCCTTAGGAAACACAGTAGATTAGAAGAGTGCTCTTTTCTCAAAAGCAGAGTGTGTTTTTTGTAAGGCGAGCTAGCATTTGTTTCCCAGTCCTAAATGGAGTGGAATCACATGCAGTTTCTGTCCTACGAGCAAGAGTTGTTTTATGGTAAGAATAGTCACTATTGTGCTGCCATTGCCATACACAGGACAAATAGCACTGGCGTCTGTTCGCAGCAAGTACAGTGTATAGGACTGAAGAGGATCTACTGTTCTTGTCAGGTTCCTAAGCAGAATTGAACTAGATATGGCCGTGTGTTTAGGAAGCACAGTTCTTTTGTTCTGAGGAAGCTCACTGTTCGGACCCCTTAGGAAACACAGTAGAGTAGATGAGTGCTCTTTTCTCAAAAGCACAGTGTGTTTTTTGTAAGGCAAGCTATCATTTGTTTCCCAGTCCTAAATGGAGTTGAGTCACATGAAGTTTCTGGTCCTACGAGCAAGAGTTGTTTTCTTGTAAGGAAAGTCACTATTGCGCTCCCATTGCCATACACAGGGCAAATAGCACTCGCGTCTGTTCCCAGCAAGTACAGTGTATTGGACTGAATGGGAGCTACTGTTCTTGTCAGTCTCCTAAGCAGAGTTGAACTAGATATGGCCCGTGTGTCTAGGAAGCACAGTTCATTTGTTCTGAGCAAGCTCACTGTTCTGGCCCTATAGGAAACACAGTAGAGTAGAAAAGAGCTCTTTTCTCAAAAACAGAGTGTGTTTCTTGTAAGGCGAGCTAGAGTTTGTTTTCCCGTCCTAAATGGAGTTGAGTCACATGCAGTTTTTTTGCTACGAACAAGAGTTGTTTTCTGGTAACACGAGTCACTATTGTGCTCCAATTGCCATACACAGTGCAAGTAGCACTCGCGTCTGTTCTCAGCAAGTACAGTGTATTAGACTGAAGAGGAGCTACTGTTCTTGTCAGTTTCCTAAGCAGAGTTGAACTAGATATGTCCCGTGTGTAGGAAGCACAGTTCTTTTGTTCTGAGCAAGCTCACTGTTCTGGCCCTATAGGAAACAGTGTAGAATAGAAGAGTGCTCTTTTCTCTAAAGCAGATTGTGTTTCTAGTAAGGCGAGCTAGCATTTGTTTCCCAGTCCTAAATGAAGTTGAATCACATACAGTTTCTGGTCCTACAAGCAAGAGTTGTTTTATGATAAGAATAATCACTATTGTGCTGCCATTGCCATACACAGGACAAATAACACTGGCGTCTGTTACCAGCAGTACAGTGTATTGGACTGAAGAGGAGCTACTGTTCTTGTCAGGTTCCTAAGCAGAATTGAACTAGATATGGCTGTGTGTGTAGGAAGCACAGTTCTTTTTTTCTGAGAAAGCTCACTGTTCGGACCCCATAGGAAACACAGTAGAGTAGAAGAGTGCTCTTTTCTGTAAAGCAGAGTGTGTTTCTTGTAAGGCGAGTTAGCGTTTGTTTCCCAGACCTAAATGGAGTTGAGTCACATGCAGTTTTTTGTCCTACAAGCAAGAGTTGTTTTCTGGTATGGAAAGTCACTATTGTGCTCCAATTGCCATACACAGTGCAAATAGCACTCGCGTCTCTTCCCCGCAAGTACAGTGTATTGGACTGAAGAGGAGCTACTGTTCCTGTCAGTTTCCTAAGCAGAGTTGAACTAGATATGGTCGATGTGTGTAGGAAGCACAGTTCTTTTGTTCTGAGCAAGCTCACTGTTTGGACCCCATAGGAAACACAGTAGAGTAGAAGAGTGCTCTTTTCTCAGAAGCAGAGTGTGTTTCTTGTAAGGCGAGCTAGCATTTGTTTCCCAGTCCTAAATGGCGTTGAATCACATGCAGTTTCTGGTCCTACGAGCAAGAGTTGTTTTCTGGTAAGGAAAGTCAATATTGAGCTCCCTTTGCCATTCACAGTGCAAATAGCACTCGCGTCTGTTCCCAGCAAGTACAGTGTATCGGACTGAAGAGGAGCTACTGTTCTTGTCAGTTTCCTAAGCAGAGTTGAACTAGATATGGTCCATGTGTGTAGGAAGCACAGTTCTTTGTTCTGAGCAAGCTCACTGTTTGGACCCCATAGGAAACACAGTAGAGAAGAAGAGTGCTCTTTTCTCAAAAGCAGAGAGTGTTTCATGTAAGGCGAGCTAACAATTGTTTCCCAGTCCTAAACGAAATTGAATCACATGCAGTTTCTGGTCCTACGAGCAAGAGTTGTTTTCTGGTAAGGAAAGTCACTATTGCGCTCCCATTGCCATACACAGTGCAAATAGCACTGGCGTCTGTTCCCAGCAAGTACAGTGTATCAGACTGAAGAGGAGCTACTATTCTTGTCAGTTTCCTAAGCAGAGTTGAACTAGATATGGCCTGTGTGTGTAGGAAGCACAGTTATTATGTTCTGAGCAAGCTCAATGTTCTGGCACTATAGGAAACACAGTAGAGTAGAAGAGTGCTCTTTTCTCTAAAGCAGAGTGTGTTTCTTGAAAGGCGAGCTCACGTTTGTTTCCCAGTCCTAAATGGAGTTGAGTCACAGGCATTTTTTGGTCCTACGAGCAAGAGTTGTTTTCTGGTAAGAAGAGTCACTATTGCGCTCCAAATGCCATACACAGTGCAAATAGCACTCGCGTCTGTTCCCAGCAAGCACAGTGTATTGGACTGAATAGGAGCTACTGTTCTTGTCAGTTTCCTAAGCAGAGTTGAACTACATATGGTCCTTGTCTGTAGGAAGCACAGTTCTTATGTTCTGAGCAAGCTCACTGTTTGGACCCCATAGGAAACACAGTAGAGGAGAAGAGTGCTCTTTTCTCTAAAGCAGAGTGTGTTTCTTATAAGGCAAGCTAGCATTTGTTTCCCAGTCCTAAATGGAGTGGAATCACATGCAGTTTCTGTCCTACGAGCAAGAGTTGTTTTATCTAAGAATAGTCACTATTGTGCTGCCATTGCCATACACAGGACAAATAGCACTGGCGTCTGTTCACAGCAAGTACAGTGTATAGGACTGAATAGGATCTACTGTTCTTGTCAGGTTCCTAAGCAGAATTGAACTAGATATGGCCGTGTGTGTAAGAAGCACAGTTATTTTGTTCTGAGCAAGCTCACTGTTCGGACCCCATAGGACACACAGTAGAGTAGAAGAGTGCTCTTTTCTCAAAAGCAGAGTGTGTTTTTTGTAAGGCAAGCTATCATTTGTTTCCCAGTCCTAAATGGAGTTGAATCACATGCAGTTTCTGGTCCTACGAGCAAGAGTTGTTTTCTGGTATGGAAAGTCACTATTGTGCTCCCTTTGCCATACACAGTGCAAATAGCACTCGCGTCTGTTCCCAGCAAGCACAGTGTATTGGACTGAATAGGAGCTACTGCTCTTGTCAGTTTCCTAAGCAGAGTTGAACTACATATGGTCCTTGTGTGTAGGAAGCACAGTTCTTATGTTCTGAGCAAGCTCACTGTTTGGACCCATTAGGAAACACAGTAGAGTAGAAGAGTGCTCTTTTCTCTAAAGCACAGTGTGTTTCTTGTAAGGTGAGCTAGCATTTGTTTCCCAGTCCTAAATGGAGTGGAATCACATGCAGTTTCTGTCCTACGAGCAAGGTTTGTATTATGGTAAGAATAGTCACTATTGTGCTGCCATTGCCATACACAGGACAAATAGCACTGGCGTCTGTTCGCAGCAAGTACAGTGTATTGGACTGAAGAGGATCTACTGTTCTTGTTAGGTTCCTAAGAAGAATTGAACTAGATATGGCCGTGTGTGTAGGAAGCACAGTTCTTTTGTTCTGAGAAAGCTCACTGTTCGGACCCCATAGGAAACACAGTAGAGTAGAAGAGTGCCCTTTTCTCAAAAGCAGAGTGTGTTTTTTGTAAGGCAAGCTATCATTTTTTTCCCAGTCCTAAATGGAGTTGAATCACATGCAGTTTCTGGTCCTACGAGCAAGAGTTGTTTTCTGGTAAGGAATGTCACTATTGTGCTCCCTTTGCCATACACAGTGCAAATAGCACTCGCGTCTGTTCCCAGCAAGTACAGTGTATCGGACTGAAGAGGAGCTACTGTTCTTGTCAGTTTCCTAAGCAGAGTTGAACTAGATATGGTCCATATGTGTAGGAAGCACAGTTCTTTGTTCTGAGCAAGCTCACTGTTTGGACCCCAAAGGAAACACAGTAGAGTAGAAGAGAGCTCTTTTCTCAAAAGCAGAGAGTGTTTCATGTAAGGCGAGCTAGCATTTGTTTTCCAGTCCTAAACGGAGTTGAATCACATGCAGTTTCTGGACCTACGAGCAAGAGTTGTTTTCTGGTAAGGAAAGTCACTATTGTGCTCCCATTGCCATACACAGTACAAATAGCACTCGCGACTGTTCCCAGCAAGTACAGTGTATCGGACTGAAGAGGAGCTACTGTTCTTGTCAGTTTCCTAAGCAGAGTTGAACTAGATATGGCCCGTGTATAGGAAGCACAGTTCTTTTGTTCTGAGCAAGCTCACTGTTCTGGCCCTATAGGAAACACAGTAGAGTAGAAGAGTGCTCTTTTCTCTAAAGCAGATTGTGTTACTTGTAAGGCGAGCAGGCGTTTGTTTCCCAGTCCTAAATGGAGTTGAATCACATGAAGTCTCTGGTCCTACGAGCAAGAGTTGTTTTATGATAAGAATAGTCACTATTGCGCTGCCATTGCCATACACAGGACAAATAGCACTGGCTTCTGTTCCCAGCAGTACAGTGTATTGGACTGAAGAGGAGCTACTGTTCTTGTCAGGTTCCTAAGCAGAATTGAACTAGATATGGCTGTGTGTGTAGGAAGCACAGTTCTTTTGTTCTGAGAAATCTCACTGTTCAGACCCCATAGGAAACACAGTAGAGTAGAAGAGTGCTCTTTTCTCAAAAGCAGAGTGTGTTTCTTGTAAGGTGAGCTAGCGTTTGTTTCCCAGACCTAAATGGAGTTGTGTCACATGCAGCTTTTTGTCCTACGAGCAAGAGTTGTTTTCTGGTAAGACGAGTCACTATTGTGCTCCAATTGCCATACACAGTGCAAATAGCACTCGTGTCTCTTCCCCGCAAGTACAGTGTATTGGACTGAAGAGGAGCTACTGTTCTTGTCAGTTTCCTAAGCAGAGTTGAACTAGATATGGTCCATGTGTGTAGGAAGCACAGTTCTTTGTTCTGAGCAAGCTCACTGTTTGGACCCCATAGGAAACACAGTAGAGTAGAAGAGTGCTCTTTTCTCAGAAGCAGAGTGTGTTTCTTGTAAGGCGAGCTAGCATTTGTTTCCCAGTCCTAAATGGCGTTGAATCACATGCAGTTTGTGTTCCTACGAGCAAGAGTTGTTTTCTGGTAAGGAGAGTCACTATTGCGCTGTCATTGCCATACACAGTGCAAGTAGCACTCGTGTCTGTTTCCAGCAAGTACAGTGTATCGGACTGAAGAGGAGCTACTGTTCTTATCAGTTTCCTAAGCAGAGTTGAACTAGATATGGTCCGTGTGTGTAGGAAGCACAGTTCTTTGTTCTGAGCAAGCTCACTCTTTGGACCCCATAGGAAACACAGTAGAGTAGAAGAGTGCTCTTTTCTCAAAAGAAGAATGTGTTTCTTGTAAGGCGAGCTAGCGTTTGTTTCCCAGTCCTAAATTGAGTTGAATCACATGCAGTTTCTGGTCCTACAAGCAAGAGTTGTTTTCTGGTAAGGAAAGTCACTATTGCTCTCCCATTGCCATACACAGTGCAAATAGCACTCGCGTCTGTTCCCAGCAAGTACAGTGTATCGGACTGAAGAGGAGCTACTGTTCTTGTCAGTTTCCTAAGCAGAGTTGAACTACATAAGGACCGTGTGTGTAGAAAGCACAGTTCTTATGTTCTGAGCAAGCTCACTGTTCTGGTCCTATAAGAAACACAGTAGAGTAGAAGAGTGCTCTTTTCTCAAAAGCAGAGTGTGTTTCTTGTAAGGCGAGCTAGCATTTGTTTCCCAGTCCTAAATGGCGTTTAATCACATGCAGTGTGTGGTCCTACGAGCAAGAGTTGTTTTCTGGTAAGGAAAGCCACTATTGCGCTCTCATTGCCATACACAGTGCAAATAGCACTCGCGTCTGTTCCCAGCAAGTACAGTGTATAGGACTGAAGAGTAGCTACTGTTCTTGTCAGTCTCCTAAGCAGAGTTGAACTAGATATGGCCCGTGTGTCTAGGAAGCACAGTTCATTTGTTCTGAGCAAGCTCACTGTTCTGGCCCTATAGGAAACACAGTAGAGTAGAAGAGTGCCCTTTTCTCAAAAGCAGAGTGTGTTTCTTGTAAGGCGAGCTAGCGTTTGTTTCGCAGTCCTAAATGGAGTTGAGTCACATGCAGTTTTTTGTCCTACGAGCAAGAGTTGTTTTCTGGTAAGACGAGTCACTATTGTGCTCCAATTCCCATACACAATGCAAGTAGCACTCGCGTCTGCTCTCAGCAAGTACAGTGTATCAGACTGAAGAGGAGCTACTGTTCTTGTCAGTTTCCTAAGCAGAGTTGAACTAGATATGGCCTGTGTGTGTAGAAAGCACAGTTATTATGTTCTGAGCAAGCTCAATGTTCTGGCCCTGTAGGAAACACAGTAGAGTAGAAGAGTGCTCTTTTCTCTAAAGCAGAGTGTGTTTCTTGTAAGGCGAGCTCGCGTTTGTTTCCTAGTTCTAAATGGAGTTGAGTCACAGGCAGTTTTTGGTCCTACAAGCAAGAGTTGTTTTCTGGTAAGAAGAGTCACTATTGCGCTCCAAATGCCATACACAGTGCAAATAGCACTCTCGTCTGTTCCCAGCAAGCACAGTGTATTGGACTGAATAGGAGCTACTGTTCTTGTCAGTTTCCTAAGCAGAGTTGAACTACATATGGTCCTTGTGTGTAGGAAGCACAGTTCTTATGTTCTGAGCAAGCTCACTGTTTGGACCCATTAGGAAACACAGTAGAGTAGAAGAGTGCTCTTTTCTCTAAAGCACAGTGTGTTTCTTGTAAGGCGAGCTAGCATTTGTTTCCCAGTCCTAAATGGAGTGGAATCACATGCAGTTTCTGTCCTACGAGCAAGAGTTGTTTTATGGTAAGAATAGTCACTATTGTGCTGCCATTGCCATACACAGGACAAATAGCACTGGCGTCTGTTCACAGCAAGTACAGTGTATAGGACTGAATAGGATCTACTGTTCTTGTCAGGTTCCTAAGCAGAATTGAACTAGATATGGCCGTGTGTGTAGGAAGCACAGTTCTTTTGTTCTGAGCAAGCTCACTGTTCGGACCCCTTAGGAAACACAGTAGATTAGAAGAGTGCTCTTTTCTCAAAAGCAGAGTGTGTTTTTTGTAAGGCAAACTATCATTTGTTTCCCAGTCCTAAATGGAGTTGAGTCACATGCAGTTTCTGGTCCTACGAGCAAGAGTTGTTTTCTGGTATGGAAAGTCACTATTGTGCTCCCTTTGCCAAACACTGTGCAAATAGCACTCGCGTCTGTTCCCAGCAAGCACAGTGTATTGGACTGAATAGGAGCTACTGTTCTTGTCAGTTTCCTAAGCAGAGTTGAACTACATATGGTCCTTGTGTTTAGGAAGCACAGTTCTTATGTTCTGAGCAAGCTCACTGTTTGGACCCCAAAAGAAACACAGTAGAGTAGAAGAGTGCTCTTTTCTCTAAAGCACAGTGTGTTTCTTGTAAGGCGAGCTATCATTTGTTTCCCAGTCCTAATAGGAGTGGAATCACATGCAGTTTCTGTCCTACGAGCAAGAGTTGTTTTATGGTAAAAATAGTCACTATTGTGCTGCCATTGCCATACACAGGACAAATAGCACTGGCGTCTGTTCGCAGCAAGTACAGTGTATAGGACTGAAGAGGATCTACTGTTCTTGTCAGGTTCCTAAGCAGAATTGAACTAGATATGGCCGTGTGTGTAGGAAGCACAGTTCTTTTGTTCTGAGCAAGCTCACTGTTCGGACCCCTTAGGAAACACAGTAGAGTAGAAGAGTGCTCTTTTCTCAAAAGCACAGTGTGTTTTTTGTAAGGCAAGCTATCATTTGTTTCCCAGTCCTAAATGGAGTTGAGTCACATGCAGTTTCTTGTCCTTCGAGCAAGAGTTGTTTTCTGGTAAGGAAAGTCACTATTGCGCTCCCATTGCCATACACAGGGCAAATAGCACTCGCGTCTGTTCCCAGCAAGTACAGTGTATTGGACTGAAGAGGAGCTACTGTTCTTGTCAGTCTGTAAGCAGAGTTGAACTAGATATGGCCCGTGTGTCTAGGAAGCACAGTTCATTTGTTCTGAGCAAGCTCACTGTTCTGGCCCTATAGGAAACACAGTAGAGTAGACGAGAGCTCTTTTCTCAAAAACAGAGTGTGTTTCTTGTAAGGCGAGCTAGAGTTTGTTTTCCCGTCCTAAATGAAGTTGAATCACATACAGTTTCTGGTCCTACAAGCAAGAGTTGTTTTATGATAAGAATAGTCACTATTGTGCTGCCATTGCCATACACAGGACAAATAACACTGGCGTCTGTTCCCAGCAGTACAGTGTATTGGACTGAAGAGGAGCTACTGTTCTTGTCAGGTTCCTAAGCAGAATTGAACTAGATATGGCTGTGTGTGTAGGAAGCACAGTTCTTTTTTTCTGAGAAAGCTCACTGTTCGGACCCCATAGGAAACACAGTAGAGTAGAAGAGTGCTCTTTTCTGTAAAGCAGAGTGTGTTTCTTGTAAGGCGAGCTAGCGTTTGTTTCCCAGACCTAAATGGAGTTGAGTCACATGCAGTTTTTTGTCCTACGAGCAAGAGTTGTTTTCTGGTAAGACGAGTCACTATTGTGCTCCAATTGCCATACACAGTGTAAATAGCACTCCCGTCTCTTCCCCGCAAGTACAGTGTATTGGACTGAAGAGGATCTACTGTTCTTGTCAGTTTCCTAAGCAGAGTTGAACTACATATGGTCGATGTGTGTAGGAAGCACAGTTCTTTTGTTCTGAGCAAGCTCACTGTTTGGACCCCATAGGAAACACAGTAGAATAGAAGAGTGCTCTTTTCTCAGAAGCAGAGTGTGTTTCTTGTAATATGAGCTAGCATTTGTTTACAAGTCCTAAATGGCGTTGAATCACATGCAGTGTGTGGTCCTACGAGCAAGAGTTGTTTCCTGGTAAGGAAAGCCACTATTGCGCTCTCATTGCCATACACAGTGCAAATAGCACTCACGTCTGTTCCCAACAAGTACAGTGTATAGGACTGAAGAGGAGCTACTGTTCTTGTCAGTCTCCTAAGCAGAGTTGAACTAGATATGGCCCGTGTGTCTAGGAAGCACAGTTCATTTGTTCTGAGCAAGCTCACTGTTCTGGCCCTATACGAAACACAGTAGAGTAGAAGAGTGCTCTTTTCTCAAAAACAGAGTGTGTTTCTTGTAATGCGAGCTAGAGTTTGTTTCCCAGTCCTAAATGGAGTTGAGTCACATGCAGTTTTTTGTGCTACGAGCAAGAGTTGTTTTCTGGTAAGACGAGTCACTATTGTGCTCCAATTGCCATACACAGTGTAAGTATGTTCTCAGCAAGTACAGTTCTCAGCAAGTACAGTGAATCACATACAGTTTCTGGTCCTACAAGCAAGAGTTGTTTTATGATAAGAATAGTCACTATTGTGCTGCCATTGCCATACACAGGACAAATAACACTGGCGTCTGTTCCCAGCAGTACAGTGTATTGGACTGAAGAGGAGCTACTGTTCTTGTCAGTTTCCTAAGCAGAGTTGAACTAGATATGGCCCGTGTGTGTAGGAGGCACAGTTATTATGTTCTGAGCAATCTCACTGTTCTGGCCCTATAGGAAACACAGTAGAGTAGAAGAGTGCTCTTTTCTCTAAAGCAGAGTGTGTTTCTTGTAAGGTGAGCTAGCGTTTGTTTCCCAGACCTTAATGGAGTTGTGTCACATGCAGTTTTTTGTCCTATGAGCAAGAGTTGTTTTCTGGTAAGACGAGTCACTATTGTGCTCCAATTGCTATACACAGTGCAAATAGCACTCGCGTCTCTTCCCCGCAAGTACAGTGTATTGGACTGAAGAGGAGCTACTGTTTTTGTCAGTTTCCTAAGCAGAATTGAACTAGATATGGCCATGTGTGTAGGAAGCACAGTTCTTTTGTTCTGAGTAATCTCACTGTTTGGACCCCGTAGGAAACACAGTAGAGTAGAAGAGTGCTCTTTTCTCAAAAGCAGAGTTTTTTTCTTGTAAGGTGAGCTAGCGTTTGTTTCCCAGTCCTAAATGGAGTGGAATCACATGCAGTTTCTGTCCTACGAGCAAGAGTTGTTTTATGGTAAGAATAGTCACTGTTGTGCTGCCATTGCCATACACAGGACAAATAGCACTGGCATCTGTTTGCAGCAAATACAGTGTATTGGACTGAGGAGGATCTATTGTTCTTGTCAGATTCCTAAGCAGAATTGAACTAGATATGGCCGTGTGTGTAGGAAGCACAGTTCTTTTGTTCAGAGCAAGCTCACTGTTCGGACATCATAGGAAACACAGTAGATAGAAGAGTGCTCTTTTCTCAAAAGCAGAGTGTGTTTTTTGTAAGACAAGCTATTGTTTGTTTCCCAGTCCTAAATGGATTTGAATCACATGCAGTTTCTGGTCCTACGAGCAAGAGTTGTTTTCTGGTAAGGAAAGTCACTATTGCTCTCCCTTTGCCATACACAGTGAAAATAGCACTCGCGTCTGTTCCCAGCAAGTACAGTGTATTGGACTGAAGAGGAGCTACTGTTCTTGTCAGTTTCCTAAGCAGAGTTGAACTAGATATGGTCCATGTGTGTAGGAAGCACAGTTCTTTGTTCTGAGCAAGCTCACTGTTTGGACCCCATAGGAAACACAGTAGAGTAGAAGAGTGCTCTTTTCTCAAAATCAGACAGTGTTTCATGTAAGGCGAGCTAGCATTTGTTTCCCAGTCCTAAACGGAGTTGAATCACATGCAGTTTCTGGTCCTACGAGCAAGAGTTGTTTTATGATAAGAATAGTCACTATTGCGCTGCCATTGCCATACACAGGACAAATAGCACTGGCGTCTGTTCCCAGCAGTACAGTGTATTGGACTGAAGAGGAGCTACTGTTCTTGTCAGCTTCCTAGCAGAATTGAACTAGATATGGCTGTGTGTGTAGGAAGCACAGTTCTTTTGTTCTGAGAAAGCTCGCTGTTCGGACCCCATAGGAAACACAGTAGAGTAGAAGAGTGCTCTTTTCTCTAAAGCAGAGTGTGTTTCTTGTAACGCGAGCTAGCATTTGTTTCCTAGACCTAAATGGAGTTGAGTCACATGCAGTTATTTTTCCTACGAGCAAGAGTTGTTTTCTCTTAAGACGAGTCACTATTGTGCTCCAATTGCCATACACAGTGCAAATAGCACTCTCGACTCTTCCCTGCAAATACAGTGTATTGGACTGAAGAGGAGCTACTGTTCTTGTCAGTTTCCTAAGCAGAGTTGAACTAGATATGGTCGATGTGTGTAGGAAGCACAGTTCTTTTGTTCTGAGCAAGCTCACTGTTTGGACCCCAAAGGAAACACAGTAGAGTAGAAGAGTGCTCTTTTCTCAGAAGCAGAGTGTGTTTCTTGTAAGGCGAGCTAGCATTTGTTTCCCAGTCCTAAATGGAGTTGAATCACATGCAGTGTCTGGTCCTATGAGCAAGAGTTGTTTTCTGGTAAGAAGAGTCACTATTGCGCTGCCATTATCACACAGGGCAAATAGCACTGGCGTCTGTTCCCAGCATGTACAGTGTATGGGACTGAAGAGGAGCTACTGTTCTTGTCAGTTTCCTAAGCAGAGTTGAACTAGATATATCCCCTGTGTAGGAAGCACAGTTCTTTTGTTCTGAGCAAGCTCACTATTCTGGCCCTATAGGAAACACAGTAGAGAAGAAGAGTGCTCTTTTCTCTAAAGCAGAGTGTGTTTCTTGTAAGGTGAGCTAGCGTTTGTTTCCCAGTCCTAAATTGAGTTGAATCACATGCAGTTTTTGGTCCCACGAGCTAGAGTTGTTTTCTTTTAAGGAAAGTCACTATTGCGCTCCCATTGACACACAGAGTGCAAAGAGGACTCGCGTCTGTTCCCATCAAGTACAGTGTATTGGACTGAAGAGGAGCTACTGTTCTTGTCAGTTTCCTAAGCAGAGTTGAACTAGATATGGCCCGTGTGTGTAGGAAGCCCAGTTCTTTTGTTCTGAGCAAGCTCACTGTTTTGGCCCTATAGGAAACACAGTAGAGTAGAAGAGTGCTCTTTTCTCAAAAGCAGAGTGTGTTTCTTGTAAGGCGAGCTAGCGTTTGTTTCCCAGTCCTAAATGGAGTTGAATCCCATGCAGTTTCTGGTCCTACGAGCAAGAGTTGTTTTCTGGTAAGAAGAGTCACTATTGAGCTCCCATTGTCATACACAGGGCAAATAGCACTGGCGTCTGTTCCCAGCATGAATAGTGTATTGGACTGAAGAGGAGCTACTGTTCTTGTCAGTTTCCTAAGAGGAGTTAAACTAGATATAGCCCGTGTGTGTAGGAAGCACAGTTCTTTTGTTCTGAGCAAGCTCACTGTTCGAACCCATGGTAAACACAGTAGATTAGAAGAGTGCTCTTTTCTCAAAAGCAGAGTGTGTTTCTTATAAGGCGAGCTAGCATTTGTTTCCCAGTCCTAAATGGAGTTGAATCACATGCAGTTTCTGGTCCTACGAGCAAGAGTTGTTTTCTGGTAAGAAGAGTGACTGTTGTGCTTTTTTTGTCATACACAGGGCAATTAGCACTGGTATCTGTTCCCAGCATGTACAGTGTATTGGACTGAAGAGGATCTACTGTTCTTCTCAGTTTCCTCAGCAGAATTGAACTAGATATGGCCGTGTGTGTAGGAAGCACAGTTCTTTTGTTCTGAGTAAGCTCACTGTTCTGACCCTATAGGAAATACCGTAGAGTAGAAGAGTGATCTTTTCTCAAAAGCAGAGTGTGTTTCTTGTAAGGGAAGCTAGCATTTGTTTCCCAGTCCTAAATGGAGTTGAATCACATGCAGTTTTTGATCCTACGAGCAAGAGTTCTTTTCTGGTAAGGAAAGTCACTATTGCGCTCCCATTGCCACACACAGTGCAAAGAGGACTCGCGTCTGTTCCCATCAAGTACAGTGTATTGGACTGAAGAGGAGCTACTGTTCTTGTCAGTTTCCTAAGCAGAGTTGAACTAGATATGGCCCGTGTGTGTAGGAAGCACAGTTCTTTTCTACTGTAAGCTCACTGATCGAACCCATAGGAAACACAGTAGAGTAGAAGAGTGCCCTTTTCTCAAAAACAGAGTGTGTTTCTTGTAAGGCGAGCTAGCATTTGTTTCCCAGTCCTAAATGGAGTTGAATCACATGCAGTTTCTGGTCCTACGAGCAAAAGTTGTTTTCTATTAAGAAGAGTCACTGTTGTGCTCCCATTGTCATACACAGCTCAAATTGCACTGGCGTCTGTTCCCAGCATGTACAGTTTTTTGGACTGAAAATGATCTACTGTTCTTGTCAGTTTCCTACGCAGAATTGAACTAGATATGGCCACGTGTGTAGGAAGCACAGTTCTTTTGTTCTGAGCAAGCTCACTGTTCTGGCCCTATAGAAAACACAGTAGAGTAGAAGAGTGATCTTTTCTCAAAAGCAGAGTGTGTTTCTTGTAAGGCGAGCTAGCGTTTGTTTCCCAGTCCTAAATGGAGTTGAATCACATGCAGTATTTGACCCTATGAGCAAGAGTTGTTTTCTGGTAAGGAAAGTCACTATTGCGCTCCCATTGCCATACACAGTGCAAATAGAACTCGCCTCTGTTCCCAGGAAGTACAGTGTATTGGACTGAAGAGGAGCTACTGTTCTTATCAGTTTCGTAAGCAGAATTGAACCAGATATGGCCATGTGTGAAGGAAGCACAGTTCTTTTGTTCTGAGCAAGCTCACTGTTCTGGCCCTATAGAAAACACAGTAGAGTAGAAGAGTGATCTTTTCTCAAAAGCAGAGTGTGTTTCTTGTAAGGTGAGCTAGCGTTTGTTTCCCAGTCCTAAATATATTTGAATCACATGCAGTTTTTGATCCTACGAGCAAGAGTTGTTTTCTGGTAAGGAAAGTCACTATTGCGCTCCCATTGCCATACACAGTGCTAATAGCACTCGCATCTGTTCCCAGCAAGTACAGTGTATTGGACTGAAGAGGAGCTACTGTTCTTGTCAGTTTCGTAAGCAGAATTGACCTAGATATTGCCCGTGTGTATAGGAAGCACAGTTCTTTTGTTCTGAGCAAGCTCACTCTTTTGGCCCTATAGGAAACACAGTAGAGTAGAAGAGTGCTCTTTTCTCAAAAGCAGAGCGTGTTTCTTGTAAGGCGAGCTAGCGTTTGTTTCCCAGTCCTAAATGGAGTTGAATCACATGCAGTTTTTGGTCCTATGAGCTAGAGTTGTTTTCTGGTAAGGAAAGTCACTATTGCGCTCCCATTGCCACACATAGTGCAAAGAGGACTCGCGTCTGTTCCCAGCCAGTACAGTGTATTGGACTGAAGAGGAGCTACTGTTCTCGTCAGTTTCCTAAGCAGAGTTGAACTAGATATGGCCCGTGTGTGTAGGAAGCACAGTTCTTTTGTTCTGAGCAAGCTCATTGTTCGGACAACATAGGAAACACTGTAGATTAGAAGAGTGCTCTTTTCTCAAAAGCAAAGTGTGTTTCTTGAAAGGCAAGCTAGCGTTTGATTCCCAGTCAGAAATGGAATTGAATCCCGTGCAGTTTCTGGTCCTACGAGCAAGAGTTTTTTTCTGATAATAAGAGTCACTATTGCGCTCCCATTGTCATACACAGGGCAAATAGCACTGGTGTCTGTTCCCAGCATGTGCAGTGTATTTGATTGAAGAGGGTATACTGTTCTTCTCAGTTTCCTAAGCTGAATTGTACTAGATATGGCCGTGTGTGTAGGAAGCACACTTCTTTTGTTCTGTGCAAGCTTACTGTTCTGCCCCTATAGGAAACTCAGTAGAGTAGAAGCGTGCTCTTTTCTCAAAAGCAGAGTGTGTTTCTTGTAAGGCGCGCTAGCGTTTGTTTCCCAGTCCTAAATTGAGTTGAATCCCATGCAGTTTCTGGTCCTACGAACAAGAGTTGTTTTCTGGAAAGAAGAGTCACTATTGAACTCCCATTGTCATACACAGGGCAAATAACACTGGCGTCTGTTCCCAGCAAGTACAGTGTATTGGACTGAAAAGGAGCTACTGTTCTTGTCAGTTTCCTAAGCAGAGTTGAACTAGATATAGCCCGTGTGTGTAGAAAGCACAGTTCTTTTGTTCTGAGCAATCTCACTGTTTGGACCCCAAAGGAAACACAGTAGAGTAGAAGAGTGCTCTTTTCTCAAAAGCAGAGTGTGTTTCTTATAAGGCGAGCTAGCGTTTGTTTCGCAGTCCTAAATGGAGTTGAATCACATGCAGTTTGTGGTCCTATGAGCAAGAGATGTTTTATGGTAAGAAGAGTCACTATTGCTGTCCCATTGTCATACACATTGCAAATAGGACTAGCATCTGTCCCCTGCATGTACAGTGTATTGGACTGAAAAGGATCTACTGTTCTTGTCAGTTTCCTAAGCAGAATTGAACTGGATATGGCCCGTGTGTGTAGGAAGCACAGTTCTTTTGTTCTGAGCAAGCTCACTGTTCAGACCCCATAGGAATCACTGTAGAGTAGAAGAGTGCTCTTTTCTCAAAAGCAGAGTGTGTTTCTTGTAAGGCGAGCTAGCATTTCTTTCGCAGTCCTAAATGGAGTTGAATCCCATGCAGTTTCTGGTCCTACGAGCAAGAGTTGTTTTCTGGTAAGAAGAGTCACTATTGCGCTCCCATTGACATACACAGGGCAAATAGCACTGGCGTTTGTTCCCAGCATGTACAGTGTATTGGACTGAAGAGGAGCTACTGTTCTTGTCAGTTTCCTAAGCAGAGTTGAACTAGATATAGTCGGTGTGTGTAGGAAGCACAGTTCTTTTGTTCTGAGAACTCACTATTCTGGCCCTACAAAAAACACATTAGACTAGAAGAGTGCTCTTTTCTCAAAAGCAGAGTGTGTTTATTGTAAGGCGAGCTAGCGTTTGTTTCCCAGTTATAAATAGAGTTGAATCACATGCAGTGTCTCGTCCTATGAGCAAGAGTTGTTTTCTGGTAAGAAGAGTCACTATTGCGCTCCCATTATCATACACAGGGCAAATAGCACTGGCGTCTGTTCCCAGCATGTACAGTGTATTGGACTGAAGAGGAGCTACTGTTCTTGTCAGTTTCCTAAGCAGAGTTGAACTAGATATAGCCCGTGTGTGTAGGAAGCACAGTTCTTTTGTTCTGAGCAAGCTCACTATTCTGGCCCTATAGGAAACACAGTAGAGTAGAAGAGTGCTCTTTTCTCTAAAGCAGACTGTTTTTCTTGTAAAGCGAACTAGCGTTTGTTTCCCAGTCCTAAATGGAGTTGAATCACATGCAGTTTCTGGTCCTACAAGCAAGAGTAGTTTTCTGGTAAGAAGAGTCACTATTGTGCTCCCATTGTCATACACAGGGCAAATAGCACTGGCGTCTGTTCCCAGCAAGTAAAGTGTATGGGACGGAAGAGGATCTACTGTTCTTGTCAGTTTCCTAAGCAGAATTGACCTAGATATGGCGCGTGTGTGTAGGAAGCACAGTTCTTTTGTTCTGAGCAAGCTCACTATTCTGGCCCTATAGGAAACACAGTAGAGTAGAAGAGTGCTCTTTTCTGAGAAGCAGAGAGTGTTTCTTGTAAGGCGAGCTAGCGTTTGTTTCCCAGTCCTAAATGGAGTTGAATCCCATGCAGTTTCTGGTCCTATGAGCAAGAGTTGTTTTCTGGTAAGAAGAGTCACTATTGCACTCCCATTGTCATACACAGGGCAAATAGCACTGGCGTCTGTTCCCAGCATGAACAGTGTATTGGACTGAAGAGGAGCTACTGTTCTTGTCAGTTTCCTAAGCAGAATTGAACTTGATATGGCCATGAGTGTAGGAAGCACAGTTCTTTTGTTCTGAGGAAGCTCACTCTTTTGGCCATATAGGAAACACAGTAGAGTAGAAGAGTGCTCTATTCTCAAAAGCAGAGTGTGTTTCTTGTAAAGCGAGCTAGCGTTTGTTTCCCAGTCCTAAATGGAGTTGAATCACATGCAGTTTCTGGTCCTACGAGCAAGAGTTGTTTTCTGGTAAGAAGAGTCACTATTGCGCTCCCATTGACATACACAGGGCAAATAGCACTGGCATCTGTTCCCAGCATGTACAGTGTATTGGACTGAAGAGGAGCTACTGTTCTTGTCAGTTTCCTATGCAGAGTTGAACTAGATATATTCGGTTTGTGTAGGAAGCACAGTTCTTTTGTTCTGAGCAAGCTCACTATTCTGGCCCAACAAAAAACACATTAGACTAGAAGAGTGCTCTTTTCTCAAAAGCAGAGTGTGTTTTTTGTAAGGCGAGCTAGCGTTTGTTTCCCAGTTATAAATGGAGTTGAATCACATGCAGTGTCTGGTCCTACGAGCAAGAGTTGTTTTCTGTTAAGGAAAGTCACTATTGTGCTCCCATTGCCATACACAGTGCTAATAGCACTCGCCTCTGTTCCCATCAAATACAGTGTACTGGACTGAAGAGGAGCTACTGTTCTTGTCAGTTTCGTAAGCAGAATTGACCTAGATATTGCCCGTGTGTGTAGGAAGCACAGTTCTTTTGTTGAGCAAGCTCACTATTCTGGCCCTATAGGAAACACAGTAGAGTAGAAGAGTGCTCTTTCCTCAAAAGCAGAGTGTGTTTCTTGTAAGGCGAGCTAGCGTTTGTTTCCCAGTCCTAAATTGAGTTGAATCACATGCAGTTTTTGGTCCTACGAGCTAGAGTTGTTTTCTGGTAAGGAAAGACACTATTGCGCTCCCATTGCCACACACAGTGCAATGAGGACTCGCGTCTGTTCCCATCAATTAAGTGTATTGGACTGAAGAGGAGCTACTGTTCTTGTCAGTTTCCTAAGCAGAGTTGAACTAGATATGGCCCGTGTGTGTAGGAAGCCCAGTTCTTTTGTACTGTAAGCTCACTGATCGAACCCATAGGAAACAGAGTAGAGTAGAAGAGTGCTCTTTTCTCAAAAGCAGATTGTGTTTCTTGTAAGGCGAGCTAGCATTTGTTTCCCAGTCCTAAATGGAGTTGAATCACATGCAGTTTCTGGTTCTACGAGCAAGAGTTGTTTTCTGGTAAGAAGAGTCATTATTGCGCTCCCATTATCATACACAGGGCAAATAGCACTGGCGTCTGTTCCCAGCATGTACAGTGTATTGGACTGAAGAGGATCTACTGTTCTTGTCAGTTTCCAAAGCAGAGTTGAACTAGATATAGTCGGTGTGTGTAGGAAGCACAGTTCTTTTGTTCTGAGCAAGCTCACTATTCTGGCCTTACAAAAAACACATTAGACTAGAAGAGTGCTCTTTTTTCAAAAGCAGAGTGTGTTTATTGTAAGGCGAGCTAGCGTTTGTTTCACAGTCCTAAATGGAGTTGAATCACATGCAGTTTCTGGTCCTACGAGCAAGAGTTGTTTTCTGGTAAGAAGAGTCACTATTGCGCTCCCATTATCATACACAGGGCATATAGCACTGGCGTCTGTTCCCAGCATGTACAGTGTATTGGACTGAAGAGGAGCTACTGTTCTTGTCAGTTTACTAAGCAGAGTTGGACTAGATATAGCCCGTGAGTGTAGGAAGCACAGTTCTTTTGTTCTGAGCAAGCTCACTATTCTGGCCCTATAGGAAACACAGTAGAGTAGAAGACTGCACTTTTCTCAAAAGCAGAGTGTTTTTCTTGTAAAGCGAGCTAGCGTTTGTTTCCCAGTCAGAAATGGAGTTGAATCACATGCAGTTTCTGGTCCTACGAGCAAGAGTTGTTTTCTGGTAAGAAGAGTCACTATTGTGCTCCCATTGTCATACACAGGGCAAATAGCACTGGCGTCTGTTCCCAGCAAGTACAGTGTATGGGACGGAAGAGGATCTACTGTTCTTGTCAGTTTCCTAAGCAGAATTGAACTAGATATGGCCATGTGTGTAGGAAGCACAGTTCTTTTGTTCTGAGCAAGCTCACTGTTTTGGCCCTGTAGGAAACACAGTAGAGTAGAAGAGTGCTCTTTTCTCAAAAGCAGAGTGTGTTTCTTGTAAGGCGAGCTATCGTTTGTTTCCCAGTCCTAAATGGAGTTGAATCACATGCAGTTTTTGGTACTACGAACTAGAGTTGTTTTCTGGTAAGGAAAGTCACTATTGAGCTCCCATTGCCATACATAGTGCAAATAGCACTCGCATCTGTTCCCAGCAAGTACACTGTATTGGACTGAAGATGAACTACTGTTCTTCTCAGTTTCCTAAGCAGAGTTGAACTAGATATGGCCCGTGTGTGTAGGAAGCACAGTTCTTTTGTTCTGAGCAAGCTCACTATTTTGGCCCTATAGGAAACACAGTAGAGTAGAAGAGTGCTCTTTTTTCAAAAGCAGATGTGCTTCTGGTAAGGCGAGCTAGCGTTTGGTTCCCAGTCCTAAATGGAGTTGAATCACATGCAGTTTTTGGTCCTACGAGCTAGAGTAGTTTCTTGGTATGGAAAGTCACTATTGTGCTCCCTTTGACATAAACAGTGGAAATAGCACTCGCTTCTGTTCCCAGCAAGTACAGTGTATTGGACTGAAGAGGAGCTACTGTTCTTGTCAGTTTCCTAAGTAGAGTTGAACTAGATATGGCCCGTGTGTGTAGGAAGCAAAGTTCTTTTGTTCTGAGCAAGCTCACTGTTCGGACCCCATAGGAAACACTATAGAGTAGAAGAGTGTTCTTTTCTCAATAGCAGAGTGTGTTTCTTGTAAGGCGAGTTGGCGTTTGTTTCGCAGTCCTAAATGGAGTTGAATCACATGCAGTTTGTGGTCCTATGAGCAAGAGATGTTTTATGGTAAGAAGAGTCACTATTGCTGTCCCATTGTCATACACATTGCAAATAGGACTAGCATCTGTCCCCTGCATGTACAGTGTATTGGACTGAAAAGGATCTACTGTTCTTGTCAGTTTCCTAAGCAGAATTGAACTGGATATGGCCCGTGTGTGTAGGAAGCACAGTTCTTTTGTTCTGAGCAAGCTCACTGTTCAGACCCCATAGGAATCACTGTAGAGTAGAAGAGTGCTCTTTTCTCAAAAGCAGAGTGTGTTTCTTGTAAGGCGAGCTAGCATTTCTTTCGCAGTCCTAAATGGAGTTGAATCCCATGCAGTTTCTGGTCCTACGAGCAAGAGTTGTTTTCTGGTAAGAAGAGTCACTATTGCGCTCCCATTGACATACACAGGGCAAATAGCACTGGCGTTTGTTCCCAGCATGTACAGTGTATTGGACTGAAGAGGAGCTACTGTTCTTGTCAGTTTCCTAAGCAGAGTTGAACTAGATATAGTCGGTGTGTGTAGGAAGCACAGTTCTTTTGTTCTGAGAACTCACTATTCTGGCCCTACAAAAAACACATTAGACTAGAAGAGTGCTCTTTTCTCAAAAGCAGAGTGTGTTTATTGTAAGGCGAGCTAGCGTTTGTTTCCCAGTTATAAATAGAGTTGAATCACATGCAGTGTCTCGTCCTATGAGCAAGAGTTGTTTTCTGGTAAGAAGAGTTACTATTGCGCTCCCATTATCATACACAGGGCAAATAGCACTGGCGTCTGTTCCCAGCATGTACAGTGTATTGGACTGAAGAGGAGCTACTGTTCTTGTCAGTTTCCTAAGCAGAGTTGAACTAGATATAGCCCGTGTGTGTAGGAAGCACAGTTCTTTTGTTCTGAGCAAGCTCACTATTCTGGCCCTATAGGAAACACAGTAGAGTAGAAGAGTGCTCTTTTCTCTAAAGCAGACTGTTTTTCTTGTAAAGCGAGCTAGCGTTTGTTTCCTAGTCCTAAATGGAGTTGAATCACATGCAGTTTCTGGTCCTACAAGCAAGAGTAGTTTTCTGGTAAGAAGAGTCACTATTGTGCTCCCATTGTCATACACAGGGCAAATAGCACTGGCGTCTGTTCCCAGCAAGTAAAGTGTATGGGACGGAAGAGGATCTACTGTTCTTGTCAGTTTCCTAAGCAGAATTGACCTAGATATGGCGCGTGTGTGTAGGAAGCACAGTTCTTTTGTTCTGAGCAAGCTCACTATTCTGGCCCTATAGGAAACACAGTAGAGTAGAAGAGTGCTCTTTTCTGAGAAGCAGAGAGTGTTTCTTGTAAGGCGAGCTAGCGTTTGTTTCCCAGTCCTAAATGGAGTTGAATCCCATGCAGTTTCTGGTCCTATGAGCAAGAGTTGTTTTCTGGTAAGAAGAGTCACTATTGCACTCCCATTGTCATACACAGGGCAAATAGCACTGGCGTCTGTTCCCAGCATGAACAGTGTATTGGACTGAAGAGGAGCTACTGTTCTTGTCAGTTTCCTAAGCAGAATTGAACTTGATATGGCCATGAGTGTAGGAAGCACAGTTCTTTTGTTCTGAGGAAGCTCACTCTTTTGGCCATATAGGAAACACAGTAGAGTAGAAGAGTGCTCTATTCTCAAAAGCAGAGTGTGTTTCTTGTAAGGCGAGCTAGCGTTTGTTTCCCAGTCCTAAATGGAGTTGAATCACATGCAGTTTCTGGTCCTACGAGCAAGAGTTGTTTTCTGGTAAGAAGAGTCACTATTGCGCTCCCATTGACATACACAGGGCAAATAGCACTGGCATCTGTTCCCAGCATGTACAGTGTATTGGACTGAAGAGGAGCTACTGTTCTTGTCAGTTTCCTATGCAGAGTTGAACTAGATATATTCGGTTTGTGTAGGAAGCACAGTTCTTTTGTTCTGAGCAAGCTCACTATTCTGGCCCAACAAAAAACACATTAGACTAGAAGAGTGCTCTTTTCTCAAAAGCAGAGTGTGTTTTTTGTAAGGCGAGCTAGCGTTTGTTTCCCAGTTATAAATGGAGTTGAATCACATGCAGTGTCTGGTCCTACGAGCAAGAGTTGTTTTCTGTTAAGGAAAGTCACTATTGTGCTCCCATTGCCATACACAGTGCTAATAGCACTCGCCTCTGTTCCCATCAAATACAGTGTACTGGACTGAAGAGGAGCTACTGTTCTTGTCAGTTTCGTAAGCAGAATTGACCTAGATATTGCCCGTGTGTGTAGGAAGCACAGTTCTTTTGTTGAGCAAGCTCACTATTCTGGCCCTATAGGAAACACAGTAGAGTAGAAGAGTGCTCTTTCCTCAAAAGCAGAGTGTGTTTCTTGTAAGGCGAGCTAGCGTTTGTTTCCCAGTCCTAAATTGAGTTGAATCACATGCAGTTTTTGGTCCTACGAGCTAGAGTTGTTTTCTGGTAAGGAAAGACACTATTGCGCTCCCATTGCCACACACAGTGCAATGAGGACTCGCGTCTGTTCCCATCAATTAAGTGTATTGGACTGAAGAGGAGCTACTGTTCTTGTCAGTTTCCTAAGCAGAGTTGAACTAGATATGGCCCGTGTGTGTAGGAAGCCCAGTTCTTTTGTACTGTAAGCTCACTGATCGAACCCATAGGAAACAGAGTAGAGTAGAAGAGTGCTCTTTTCTCAAAAGCAGATTGTGTTTCTTGTAAGGCGAGCTAGCATTTGTTTCCCAGTCCTAAATGGAGTTGAATCACATGCAGTTTCTGGTTCTACGAGCAAGAGTTGTTTTCTGGTAAGAAGAGTCATTATTGCGCTCCCATTATCATACACAGGGCAAATAGCACTGGCGTCTGTTCCCAGCATGTACAGTGTATTGGACTGAAGAGGATCTACTGTTCTTGTCAGTTTCCAAAGCAGAGTTGAACTAGATATAGTCGGTGTGTGTAGGAAGCACAGTTCTTTTGTTCTGAGCAAGCTCACTATTCTGGCCTTACAAAAAACACATTAGACTAGAAGAGTGCTCTTTTTTCAAAAGCAGAGTGTGTTTATTGTAAGGCGAGCTAGCGTTTGTTTCACAGTCCTAAATGGAGTTGAATCACATGCAGTTTCTGGTCCTACGAGCAAGAGTTGTTTTCTGGTAAGAAGAGTCACTATTGCGCTCCCATTATCATACACAGGGCATATAGCACTGGCGTCTGTTCCCAGCATGTACAGTGTATTGGACTGAAGAGGAGCTACTGTTCTTGTCAGTTTACTAAGCAGAGTTGGACTAGATATAGCCCGTGAGTGTAGGAAGCACAGTTCTTTTGTTCTGAGCAAGCTCACTATTCTGGCCCTATAGGAAACACAGTAGAGTAGAAGACTGCACTTTTCTCAAAAGCAGAGTGTTTTTCTTGTAAAGCGAGCTAGCGTTTGTTTCCCAGTCAGAAATGGAGTTGAATCACATGCAGTTTCTGGTCCTACGAGCAAGAGTTGTTTTCTGGTAAGAAGAGTCACTATTGTGCTCCCATTGTCATACACAGGGCAAATAGCACTGGCGTCTGTTCCCAGCAAGTACAGTGTATGGGACGGAAGAGGATCTACTGTTCTTGTCAGTTTCCTAAGCAGAATTGAACTAGATATGGCCATGTGTGTAGGAAGCACAGTTCTTTTGTTCTGAGCAAGCTCACTGTTTTGGCCCTGTAGGAAACACAGTAGAGTAGAAGAGTGCTCTTTTCTCAAAAGCAGAGTGTGTTTCTTGTAAGGCGAGCTATCGTTTGTTTCCCAGTCCTAAATGGAGTTGAATCACATGCAGTTTTTGGTACTACGAACTAGAGTTGTTTTCTGGTAAGGAAAGTCACTATTGAGCTCCCATTGCCATACATAGTGCAAATAGCACTCGCATCTGTTCCCAGCAAGTACACTGTATTGGACTGAAGATGAACTACTGTTCTTCTCAGTTTCCTAAGCAGAGTTGAACTAGATATGGCCCGTGTGTGTAGGAAGCACAGTTCTTTTGTTCTGAGCAAGCTCACTATTTTGGCCCTATAGGAAACACAGTAGAGTAGAAGAGTGCTCTTTTTTCAAAAGCAGATGTGCTTCTGGTAAGGCGAGCTAGCGTTTGGTTCCCAGTCCTAAATGGAGTTGAATCACATGCAGTTTTTGGTCCTACGAGCTAGAGTAGTTTCTTGGTATGGAAAGTCACTATTGTGCTCCCTTTGACATAAACAGTGGAAATAGCACTCGCTTCTGTTCCCAGCAAGTACAGTGTATTGGACTGAAGAGGAGCTACTGTTCTTGTCAGTTTCCTAAGTAGAGTTGAACTAGATATGGCCCGTGTGTGTAGGAAGCAAAGTTCTTTTGTTCTGAGCAAGCTCACTGTTCGGACCCCATAGGAAACACTATAGAGTAGAAGAGTGTTCTTTTCTCAATAGCAGAGTGTGTTTCTTGTAAGGCGAGTTGGCGTTTGTTTCGCAGTCCTAAATGGAGTTGAATCACATGCAGTTTGTGGTCCTATGAGCAAGAGATGTTTTATGGTAAGAAGAGTCACTATTGCTGTCCCATTGTCATACACATTGCAAATAGGACTAGCATCTGTCCCCTGCATGTACAGTGTATTGGACTGAAAAGGATCTACTGTTCTTGTCAGTTTCCTAAGCAGAATTGAACTGGATATGGCCCGTGTGTGTAGGAAGCAAAGTTCTTTTGTTCTGAGCAAGCTCACTGTTCGGACCCCATAGGAAACACTATAGAGTAGAAGAGTGTTCTTTTCTCAATAGCAGAGTGTGTTTCTTGTAAGGCGAGTTGGCGTTTGTTTCGCAGTCCTAAATGGAGTTGAATCACATGCAGTTTCTGGTCCTACGAGCAAGAGTTTTTTTCTGGTAAGAAGAGTCACTATTGAGCTCCCATTGTCATACACAGGGCAAATAGCACTGGCGTCTGTTCCCACCAAGTACAGTGTATTGGACTGAAGAGGATCTACTGTTCTTGTCAGTTTCCTAAGTGGAGTTGAACTAGATATAGCCCGTGTGTGTAGGAAGCACAGTTCTTTTGTTCTGAGCAAGCTCACTATTCTGGTCCTATAGGAAATACAGTAGAGTAGAAGAGTGCTCTTTTCTCAAAAGCAGAGAGTGTTTCTTGTAAGGCGAGCTCGCGTTTGTTTCCCGTCATAAAAGGAGTTGAATCACATGCAGTTTCTGGTCCTACGAGCAAGAGTTGTTTTTCGTAAGAAGAGTCACTATTTCGCTCCCATTGCCATATACAGTGCAAATAGCACTCGCGTCTGTTCCCAGCAAGTACAGTGTATGGGACTGAAGAGGATCTACTGTTCTTGTTAGTTTCCTAAGCAAAATTGAACTAGATATGGCCGTGTGTGTAGGAAGCACAGTTCTTTTGTTCTGAGTAAGCTCACTGTTCTGGCCCTATAGGAAACACAGTAGAGAAGAGTGATCTTTTTTCAAAAGCAGAGTGTGTTTCTTGTAAGTGGAGCTAGCATTTGTTTCCCAGTCCTAAATGGACTTGAAACACATGCAGTTTTTGATCCTACGAGCAAGAGTTCTTTTCTGGTAAGGAAAATCACTATTGCGCTCCCATTGCCACACACAGTGAAAAGAGGATTCGCGTCTGTTCCCATCAAGTACAGTGTATTGGACTGAAGAGGAGCTACTGTTCTTGTCAGTTTCCTAAGCAGAGTTGAACTAGATATGGCCCGTGTGTGTAGGAAGCACAGTTCTTTTGTACTGTAAGCTCCCTGATCGAACCCATAGGAAACACATTAGAGTAGAAGAGTGCCCTTTTCTCAAAAGCAGAGTGTTTTTCTTGTAAGGCAATCTAGCGTTTGTTGCGCAGTCCTAAATGGATTTGAATCCCATGCAGTTTCTGGTCCTACGATCAAGAGTTTTTTTTCTGGTAAGAAGAGTCACTATTGAACTCCCATTGTCATACACAGGGCAAATAGCACTGGCGTCTGTTCCCATCAAGTACAGTGTATTGGACTGAAGAGGTGCTACTGTTCTTGTCAGTTTCCTAAGCAGAGTTGAACTAGATATAGCCCGTGTGTGTAGGAAGCACAGTTCTTTTGTTCTGAGCAAGCTCACTGTTTGGAGCCCAAAGGAAACACAGTAGAGTAGAAGAGTGCTCTTTTCTCAAAAGCAGAGTGTGTTTCTTGTAAGGCGAGCTAGCGTTTGTTTCGCAGTCCTAAATGGAGTTGAATCACATGCAGTTTGTGGTACTATGAGCAAGAGATGTTTTCTGGTAAGAAGATTCACTATTGCGGTCCCATTGTCATACACATTGCAAACAACACTAGCATCTGTCCCCTGCATATACAGTGTATTGGACTGAAGAGGATCTACTGTTCTTGTCAGTTTCCTAAGCAGAATTGAACTAGATATGGCCATGTGTGTAGGAAGCACAGTTCTTTTGTTCTGAGCAAGCTCACTGTTTTGGCCCTGTAGGAAACACAGTAGAGTAGAAGAGTGCTATTTTCTCAAAAGCAGAGTGTGTTTCTTGTAAGGCGAGCTAGCGTTTGTTTCCCAGTCCTAAATGGAGTTGAATCACATGCAGTTATTGTTCCTACGAGCTAGAGTTGTTTTCTGGTAAGAAAAGTCACTATTGAGCTCCCATTGCCAACATAGTGCAAATAGCACTAGGGTCTGTTCCCAGCAAGTACACTGTATTGGACTGAAGATGAGCTACTGTTCTTGTCAGTTTCCTAAGTAGAGTTGAACTAGATATGGCCCGTGTGTGTAGGAAGCACAGTTCTTTTGTTCTGAGCAAGCTCACTGTTCGAACCCCATAGGAAACACAGTAGAATAGAAGAGTGCTATTTTCTCAAAAGCAGAGAGTGTTTCTTGTACGACGAGCTAGCGTTTGTTTCCTGTCCTAAAAGGAGTTGAATCACATGCAGTTTCTGGTCCTACGAGCAAGAGTTGTTTTCTGGTAAGTAGAGTCACTATTTCGCTCCCATTGCCATATACAGTGCAAATAGCACTCGGGTCTGTTTCCACCAAGTACAGTGTATGGGACTGAAAAGGATCTACTGTTCTTGTTAGTTTCCTAAGCAAAATTGAACTAGATATGGCCGTGTGTGTAGGAAGCACAGTTCTTTTGTTCTGAGTAAGCTCACTGTTCTGGCCCTATAGGAAACACTTTAGAGTAGAAGAGTGCCCTTTTCTCAAAAGCAGAGTGTTTTTTTTGTAAGGCAAGCTAGCGTTTGTTTAGCAGTCCTAAATGGAGTTGAATCACATGCAGTTTCTGGTCCTACGAGCAAGAGTTTTTTTTCTGGTAAGAAGAGTCACTTTTGAACTCCCATTGTCATACACAGGGCAAATAGCACTGGCGTCTGTTCCCATCAAGTACAGTGTATTGGACTGAAGAGGAGCTACTGTTCTTGTCAGTTTCCTAAGCAGAGTTGAACTAGATATAGCCCGTGTGTGTAGGAAGCACAGTTCTTTTGTTCTGAGCAAGCTCACTGTTTGGACCCCAAAGGAAACACAGTAGAGTAGAAGAGTGCTCTTTTCTCAAAAGCAGAGTGTGTTTCTTGTAAGGCGAGCTAGCGTTTGTTTCACAGTCCTAAATGGAGTTGAATCACATGCAGTTTGTGGTCCTATGAGCAAGAGATGTTTTCTGGTAAGAAGAGTCACTATTGCGGTCCCATTGTCATACACATTGCAAATAGCACTAGCAATGTCCCATGCATGTCCAGTGTATTGGACTGAAGAGGATCTACTGTTCTTGTCAGTTTCCTAAGGAGAATTGAACTGGATATGGCCCGTGTTTGTAGGAAGCACAGTTCTTTTGTTCTGAGCAAGCTCACTGTTCAGACCCCATAGGAATCACTGTAGAGTAGAAGAGTGCTCTTTTCTCAAAAGCAGAGTGTGTTTATTGTAAGGGGAGCTAGCGTTTTTTCCCAGTTATAAATGGAGTTGAATCACATGCAGTTTCTGATCCTACGAGCAAGAGTTGTTTTCTGGTAAGAAGAGTCACTATTGCGCTCCCATTATCATACACAGGGCAAATAGCACTGGCGTCTGTTCCCAGCATGTACAGTGTATTGGACTGAAGAGGAGCTACTGCTCCTGTCAGTTTCCTAAGCAGAGTTGAACTAGATATAGCCCGTGAGTGTAGGAAGCACAGTTCTTTTGTTCTGAGCAAGCTCACTATTCTGGCCCTATAGGAAACACAGTAGAGTAGAAGACTGCTCTTTTCTCAAAAGCAGAGTGTTTTTCTTGTAAAGCGAGCTAGCGTTTGTTTCCCAGTCCTAAATGGAGTTGAATCACATGCAGTTTCTGGTCCTAAGAGCAAGAGTTGTTTTCTGGTAAGAAGAGTCACTATTGTGCTCCCATTGTCATACACAGGGCAAATAGAACTGGCGTCTGTTCCCAGCAAGTACAGTGTATGGGACGGAAGAGGATCTACTGTTCTTGTCAGTTTCCTAAGCAGAATTGAACTAGATATGGCCGTGTGTGTAGGAAGCACAGTTCTTTTGTTCTGAGCAAGCTCACTGTTTTGGCCCTGTAGGAAACACAGTAGAGTAGAAGAGTGCTCTTTTCTCAAAAGCAGAGTGTGTTTCTTGTAAGGCGAGCTAGCGTTTGTTTCGCAGTCCTAAATGAAGTTGAATCAAATGCAGTTTTTGATCCTACGAGCAAGAGTTGTTTTCTGGTAAGGAAAGTCACTCTTGCGCTCCCATTGCCACACACAGTGCAAAGATAACTTGCGTCTGTTCCCATCAAGTACAGTGTATTGGACTGAAGAGGAGCTACTGTTCTTGTCAGTTTCCTAAGCAGAGTTGAACTAGATATGGCCTGTGTGTGTAGGAAGCACAGTTCTTTTCTACTGTAAGCTCACTGATCGAACCCATAGGAAACACAGTAGAGTAGAAGAGTGCCCTTTTCTCAAAAACAGAGTGTGTTTCTTGTAAGGCAAGCTAGCATTTGTTTCCCAGTCCTAAATGGAGTTGAATCACATGCAGTTTCTGGTCCTACGAGCAAGAGTTGTTTTCTATTAAAAAGAGTCACTATTGTGCTCCCATTGTCATACACAGGGAAAATTGCACTGGCGTCTGTTCCCAGCATGTACAGTTTATTGGACTGAAAACGGTCTACTGTTCTTGTCAGTTTCCTAAGCAGAATTGAACTAGATATGGCCATGTGTGTAGGAAGCACAGTTCTTTTGTTCTGAGCAAGCTCACTGTTCTGGCCCTATAGAAAACACAGTAGAGTAGAAGAGTGATCTTTTCTCACAAGCAGAGTGTGTTTCTTGTAAGGCGAGCTAGCGTTTGTTTCCCAGTCCTAAATGGAGTTGAATCACATGCAGTTTCTGGTTCTACGAGCAAGAGTTGTTTTCTGGTAAGAAGAGTCATTATTGCGCTCCCATTATCATACACAGGGCAAATAGCACTGGCGTCTGTTCCCAGCATGTACAGTGTATTGGACTGAAGAGGATCTACTGTTCTTGTCAGTTTCCAAAGCAGAGTTGAACTAGATATAGTCGGTGTGTGTAGGAAGCACAGTTCTTTTGTTCTGAGCAAGCTCACTATTCTGGCCTTACAAAAAACACATTAGACTAGAAGAGTGCTCTTTTTTCAAAAGCAGAGTGTGTTTATTGTAAGGCGAGCTAGCGTTTGTTTCACAGTCCTAAATGGAGTTGAATCACATGCAGTTTCTGGTCCTACGAGCAAGAGTTGTTTTCTGGTAAGAAGAGTCACTATTGCGCTCCCATTATCATACACAGGGCATATAGCACTGGCGTCTGTTCCCAGCATGTACAGTGTATTGGACTGAAGAGGAGCTACTGTTCTTGTCAGTTTACTAAGCAGAGTTGGACTAGATATAGCCCGTGAGTGTAGGAAGCACAGTTCTTTTGTTCTGAGCAAGCTCACTATTCTGGCCCTATAGGAAACACAGTAGAGTAGAAGACTGCACTTTTCTCAAAAGCAGAGTGTTTTTCTTGTAAAGCGAGCTAGCGTTTGTTTCCCAGTCAGAAATGGAGTTGAATCACATGCAGTTTCTGGTCCTACGAGCAAGAGTTGTTTTCTGGTAAGAAGAGTCACTATTGTGCTCCCATTGTCATACACAGGGCAAATAGCACTGGCGTCTGTTCCCAGCAAGTACAGTGTATGGGACGGAAGAGGATCTACTGTTCTTGTCAGTTTCCTAAGCAGAATTGAACTAGATATGGCCATGTGTGTAGGAAGCACAGTTCTTTTGTTCTGAGCAAGCTCACTGTTTTGGCCCTGTAGGAAACACAGTAGAGTAGAAGAGTGCTCTTTTCTCAAAAGCAGAGTGTGTTTCTTGTAAGGCGAGCTATCGTTTGTTTCCCAGTCCTAAATGGAGTTGAATCACATGCAGTTTTTGGTACTACGAACTAGAGTTGTTTTCTGGAAAGGAAAGTCACTATTGAGCTCCCATTGCCATACATAGTGCAAATAGCACTGGCATCTGTTCCCAGCAAGTACACTGTATTGGACTGAAGATGAACTACTGTTCTTCTCAGTTTCCTAAGCAGAGTTGAACTAGATATGGCCCGTGTGTGTAGGAAGCACAGTTCTTTTGTTCTGAGCAAGCTCACTATTCTGGCCCTATAGGAAACACAGTAGAGTAGAAGAGTGCTCTTTTTTCAAAAGCAGATGTGCTTCTGGTAAGGCGAGCTAGCGTTTGGTTCCCAGTCCTAAATGGAGTTGAATCACATGCAGTTTTTGGTCCTACGAGCTAGAGTAGTTTCTTGGTATGGAAAGTCACTATTGTGCTCCCTTTGACATAAACAGTGGAAATAGCACTCGCTTCTGTTCCCAGCAAGTACAGTGTATTGGACTGAAGAGGAGCTACTGTTCTTGTCAGTTTCCTAAGTAGAGTTGAACTAGATATGGCCCGTGTGTGTAGGAAGCAAAGTTCTTTTGTTCTGAGCAAGCTCACTGTTCGGACCCCATAGGAAACACTATAGAGTAGAAGAGTGTTCTTTTCTCAATAGCAGAGTGTGTTTCTTGTAAGGCGAGTTGGCGTTTGTTTCGCAGTCCTAAATGGAGTTGAATCACATGCAGTTTCTGGTCCTACGAGCAAGAGTTTTTTTTCTGGTAAGAAGAGTCACTATTGAGCTCCCATTGTCATACACAGGGCAAATAGCACTGGCGTCTGTTCCCACCAAGTACAGTGTATTGAACTGAAGAGGATCTACTGTTCTTGTCAGTTTCCTAAGTGGAGTTGAACTAGATATAGCCCGTGTGTGTAGGAAGCACAGTTCTTTTGTTCTGAGCAAGCTCACTATTCTGGTCCTATAGGAAATACAGTAAAGTAGAAGAGTGCTCTTTTCTCAAAAGCAGAGAGTGTTTCTTGTAAGGCGAGCTCGCGTTTGTTTCCCGTCATAAAAGGAGTTGAATCACATGCAGTTTCTGGTCCTACGAGCAAGAGTTGTTTTTCGTAAGAAGAGTCACTATTTCGCTCCCATTGCCATATACAGTGCAAATAGCACTCGCGTCTGTTCCCATCAAGTACAGTGTATTGGACTGAAGAGGAGCTACTGTTCTTGTCAGTTTCCTAAGCAGAGTTGAACTAGATATGGCCCGTGTGTGTAGGAAGCACAGTTCTTTTGTACTGTAAGCTCCCTGATCGAACCCATAGGAAACACATTAGAGTAGAAGAGTGCCCTTTTCTCAAAAGCAGAGTGTTTTTCTTGTAAGGCAATCTAGCGTTTGTTGCGCAGTCCTAAATGGATTTGAATCCCATGCAGTTTCTGGTCCTATGATCAAGAGTTTTTTTTCTGGTAAGAAGAGTCACTATTGAACTCCCATTGTCATACACAGGGCAAATAGCACTGGCGTCTGTTCCCATCAAGTACAGTGTATTGGACTGAAGAGGTGCTACTGTTCTTGTCAGTTTCCTAAGCAGAGTTGAACTAGATATAGCCCGTGTGTGTAGGAAGCACAGTTCTTTTGTTCTGAGCAAGCTCACTGTTTGGAGCCCAAAGGAAACACAGTAGAGTAGAAGAGTGCTCTTTTCTCAAAAGCAGAGTGTGTTTCTTGTAAGGCGAGCTAGCGTTTGTTTCGCAGTCCTAAATGGAGTTGAATCACATGCAGTTTGTGGTACTATGAGCAAGAGATGTTTTCTGGTAAGAAGATTCACTATTGCGGTCCCATTGTCATACACATTGCAAACAACACTAGCATCTGTCCCCTGCATATACAGTGTATTGGACTGAAGAGGATCTACTGTTCTTGTCAGTTTCCTAAGCAGAATTGAACTAGATATGGCCATGTGTGTAGGAAGCACAGTTCTTTTGTTCTGAGCAAGCTCACTGTTTTGGCCCTGTAGGAAACACAGTAGAGTAGAAGAGTGCTATTTTCTCAAAAGCAGAGTGTGTTTCTTGTAAGGCGAGCTAGCGTTTGTTTCCCAGTCCTAAATGGAGTTGAATCACATGCAGTTATTGTTCCTACGAGCTAGAGTTGTTTTCTGGTAAGAAAAGTCACTATTGAGCTCCCATTGCCAACATAGTGCAAATAGCACTAGGGTCTGTTCCCAGCAAGTACACTGTATTGGACTGAAGATGAGCTACTGTTCTTGTCAGTTTCCTAAGTAGAGTTGAACTAGATATGGCCCGTGTGTGTAGGAAGCACAGTTCTTTTGTTCTGAGCAAGCTCACTGTTCGAACCCCATAGGAAACACAGTAGAATAGAAGAGTGCTCTTTTCTCAAAAGCAGAGAGTGTTTCTTGTACGACGAGCTAGCGTTTGTTTCCTGTCCTAAAAGGAGTTGAATCACATGCAGTTTCTGGTCCTACGAGCAAGAGTTGTTTTCTGGTAAGTAGAGTCACTATTTCGCTCCCATTGCCATATACAGTGCAAATAGCACTCGGGTCTGTTTCCACCAAGTACAGTGTATGGGACTGAAAAGGATCTACTGTTCTTGTTAGTTTCCTAAGCAAAATTGAACTAGATATGGCCGTGTGTGTAGGAAGCACAGTTCTTTTGTTCTGAGTAAGCTCACTGTTCTGGCCCTATAGGAAACACTTTAGAGTAGAAGAGTGCCCTTTTCTCAAAAGCAGAGTGTTTTTTTTGTAAGGCAAGCTAGCGTTTGTTTAGCAGTCCTAAATGGATTTGAATCACATGCAGTTTCTGGTCCTACGAGCAAGAGTTTTTTTTCTGGTAAGAAGAGTCACTTTTGAACTCCCATTGTCATACACAGGGCAAATAGCACTGGCGTCTGTTCCCATCAAGTACAGTGTATTGGACTGAAGAGGAGCTACTGTTCTTGTCAGTTTCCTAAGCAGAGTTGAACTAGATATAGCCCGTGTGTGTAGGAAGCACAGTTCTTTTGTTCTGAGCAAGCTCACTGTTTGGACCCCAAAGGAAACACAGTAGAGTAGAAGAGTGCTCTTTTCTCAAAAGCAGAGTGTGTTTCTTGTAAGGCGAGCTAGCGTTTGTTTTGCAGTCCTAAATGGAGTTGAATCACATGCAGTTTGTGGTCCTATGAGCAAGAGATGTTTTCTGGTAAGAAGAGTCACTATTGCGGTCCCATTGTCATACACATTGCAAATAGCACTAGCAATGTCCCATGCATGTCCAGTGTATTGGACTGAAGAGGATCTACTGTTCTTGTCAGTTTCCTAAGGAGAATTGAACTGGATATGGCCCGTGTTTGTAGGAAGCACAGTTCTTTTGTTCTGAGCAAGCTCACTGTTCAGACCCCATAGGAATCACTGTAGAGTAGAAGAGTGCTCTTTTCTCAAAAGCAGAGTGTGTTTATTGTAAGGGGAGCTAGCGTTTTTTCCCAGTTATAAATGGAGTTGAATCACATGCAGTTTCTGATCCTACGAGCAAGAGTTGTTTTCTGGTAAGAAGAGTCACTATTGCGCTCCCATTATCATACACAGGGCAAATAGCACTGGCGTCTGTTCCCAGCATGTACAGTGTATTGGACTGAAGAGGAGCTACTGCTCCTGTCAGTTTCCTAAGCAGAGTTGAACTAGATATAGCCCGTGAGTGTAGGAAGCACAGTTCTTTTGTTCTGAGCAAGCTCACTATTCTGGCCCTATAGGAAACACAGTAGAGTAGAAGACTGCTCTTTTCTCAAAAGCAGAGTGTTTTTCTTGTAAAGCGAGCTAGCGTTTGTTTCCCAGTCCTAAATGGAGTTGAATCACATGCAGTTTCTGGTCCTAAGAGCAAGAGTTGTTTTCTGGTAAGAAGAGTCACTATTGTGCTCCCATTGTCATACACAGGGCAAATAGCACTGGCGTCCGTTCCCAGCAAGTACAGTGTGTGGGACGGAAGAGGATCTACTGCTCTTGTCAGTTTCCTAAGCAGAATTGAACTAGATATGGCCGTGTGTGTAGGAAGCACAGTTCTTTTGTTCTGAGCAAGCTCACTGTTTTGGCCCTGTAGGAAACACAGTAGAGTAGAAGAGTGCTCTTTTCTCAAAAGCAGAGTGTGTTTCTTGTAAGGCGAGCTAGCGTTTGTTTCGCAGTCCTAAATGAAGTTGAATCACATGCAGTTTTTGATCCTACGAGCAAGAGTTGTTTTCTGGTAAGGAAAGTCACTCTTGCGCTCCCATTGCCACACACAGTGCAAAGAGGACTTGCGTCTGTTCCCATCAAGTACAGTGTATTGGACTGAAGAGGAGCTACTGTTCTTGTCAGTTTCCTAAGCAGAGTTGAACTAGATATGGCCTGTGTGTGTAGGAAGCACAGTTCTTTTCTACTGTAAGCTCACTGATCGAACCCATAGGAAACACAGTAGAGTAGAAGAGTGCCCTTTTCTCAAAAACAGAGTGTGTTTCTTGTAAGGCAAGCTAGCATTTGTTTCCCAGTCCTAAATGGAGTTGAATCACATGCAGTTTCTGGTCCTACGAGCAAGAGTTGTTTTCTATTAAAAAGAGTCACTATTGTGCTCCCATTGTCATACACAGGGAAAATTGCACTGGCGTCTGTTCCCAGCATGTACAGTTTATTGGACTGAAAACGGTCTACTGTTCTTGTCAGTTTCCTAAGCAGAATTGAACTAGATATGGCCATGTGTGTAGGAAGCACAGTTCTTTTGTTCTGAGCAAGCTCACTGTTCTGGCCCTATAGAAAACACAGTAGAGTAGAAGAGTGATCTTTTCTCACAAGCAGAGTGTGTTTCTTGTAAGGCGAGCTAGCGTTTGTTTCCCAGTCCTAAATGGAGTTGAATCACATGCAGTTTTTGATCCTACAAGCAAGAGTTTTTTTCTTGTTAGGAAAGTCACTATTGCGCTCCCATTGCCATACACAGTGCAAATAGCACTCGCCTCTGTTCCCATCAAGTACAGTGTATTGGACTGAAGAGGATCTACTGTTCTTGTCAGTTTCGTAAGCAGAATTGACCTAGATATTGCCCGTGTGTGTAGGAAGCACAGTTCTTTTGTTCTGAGCAAGCTCACTGTTTTATCCCTATAGGAAACACAATAGAGTAGAAGAGTGCTCTTTTCTCAAAAGCAGAGTGTGTTTCTTGTAAGGCGAGCTAGCGTTTGTTTCCCAGTCCTAAATGGAGTTGAATCACATGAAGTTTTTGATCCTACGAGCAAGAGTTGTTTTCTGGTAAGGAAAATCACTATTGCGCTCCCATTGCCACACACAGTGGAAAGAGGACTCGCGTCTGTTCCCATTAAGTACAGTGTATTGGACTGAAGAGGAGCTACTGTTCTTGTCAATTTCCTAAGCAGAGTTGAAGTAGATATGGCCCGTGTGTGTAGGAAGCACAGTTCTTTTGTACTGTAAGCTCACTGATCGAACCCATAGGAAACACAGTAGAGTAGAAGAGTGCTCTTTTCTCAAAAGCAGAGTGTGTTTCTTGTAAGGCGAGCTAGCATTTGTTTCCCAGTCCTAAATGGAGTTGAATCACATGCAGTTTCTGGTTCTACGAGCAAGAGTTGTTTTCTGGTAAGAAGAGTCACTATTGCGCTCCCATTGTCATACACAGGGCAAATAGCACTGATGTCTGTTCCCAGCATGTACAGTGTATTGAACTGAAGAGGAGCTACTGTTCTTGTCAGTTTCCTAAGCAGAGTTGAACTAGATATGGCCCCTGTGTGTAAGAAGCAAAGTTCTTTTGTTCTGAGCAAGCTGACTGTTCGGACCCCATAGGAAACACAGTAGAGTAGAAGAGTGCTCTTTTCTCAAAGCAGAGTGTGTTTCTTGTAAGGCGAACTAGCATTTGTTTCCCAGTCTGAAATGGAGTTGAATCCCATGCAGTTTCTGGTCCTACGAGCAAGAGATGTTAACTGGTAAGAAGAGTCACTATTGCCCTCCCATTGCCATATACAGTGCAAATAGCTCTCGCGTTGTTCCCAGCAAGTACAGTGTATTGGACTGAAGAGGAGCTACTGTTCTTGTCAGTTTCCTAAGCTGAGTTAAACTAGGTATGGCCCGTGTGTGTAGGAAGCACAGTTCTTTTGTTCTGAGAAAGCTCACTATTCTGGCCCTATAGGAAACACAGTAGAGTAGAAGAGTGCTCTTTTCTGAGAAGATGAGTGTGTTTCTTGTAAGGCGAGCTAGCATTTGTTTCCCAGTCCTAAATGTAGTTGAATCACATGCAGTTTTTGGTCCTATGAGCTAGAGTTGTTTTCTGGTAAGGAAAGTCACTATTGTGCTCACATTGCCACACACAGTGCAAAGAGGACTCGTGTCTGTTCCCATCAAGTACAGTGTATTGGACTGAAGAGGAGGTACTGTTCTTGTCAGTTTCCTAAGCAGAGTTGAACTAGATATGGCCCCTGTGTGTAGGAAGCACAGTTCTTTTGTTCTGAGCAACCTGACTGTTCGGACCCCATAGGAAACACAGTAGAGTAGAAGAGTGCGCTTTTCTCAAAAGCAGAGTGTGTTTCTTGTAAGGCGAACTAGTGCTTGTTTCCCAGTCAGAAATGGAGTTTAATCCCATGCAGTTTCTGGTCCTACGAGCAAGAGATGTTAACTGGTAAGAAGAGTCACTATTGCTCTCCCATTTCCATATACAGTGCAAATAGCTCTCGCGTCTGTTCCCAGCAAGTACAGTGTATTGGACTGAAGAGGAGCTACTGTTCTTGTCAGTTTCCTAAGCGGAGTTAAACTAGATATGGCCCGTGTGTGTAGGAAGCCCAGTTCTTTTGTTCTGAGCAAGCTCACTGTTCGAACCCATTGTAAACACAGTAGATTGGAAGAGTGCTCTTTTCTCAAAAGCAGAGTGTGTTTCTTATAAGGCGAGCTAGCATTTGTTTCCCAGTCCTAAATGGAGTTGAATCCCATGCAGTTTCTGGTCCTATGAGCAAGAGATGTTAACTGGTAAGAAGAGTCACTATTGCCCTCCCATTGCCATATACAGTGCAAATAGCTCTCGCGTTGTTCCTAGCAAGTACAGTGTATTGCACTGAAGAGGAGCTACTGTTCTTGTCAGTTTCCTAAGAGGAGTTAAACTAGGTATGGCCCATGTGTGTAGGAAGCACAGTTCTTTTGTTCTGAGCAAGCTCACTATTCTGACCCTATAGGAAACACAGTAGAGTAGAAGAGTGCTCTTTTCTCAAAAGCAGAGTGTGTTTCTTGTAAGGCGAGCTAGCATTTGTTTCCCAGTCCTAAATGGAGTTGAATCACATGCAGTTTCTGGTCCTACGAGCAAGGGTTGTTTTCTGGTAAGAAGAGTCACTATTGCACTCCCTTTGTCATACACAGGGCAAATAGCACTGGCGTCTGTTCCCAGCAAGTACAGTGTATTGGACCGAAGAGGAGCTACTGTTCTTGTCAGTTTCCTAAGCAGAGTTGAACTAGATATGGCCCCTGTGTGTAGGAAGCAAAGTTTTTTTGTTCTGAGCAAGCTGACTGTTCGGACCCCATAGGAAACAGAGTAGAGTAGAAGAGTGCTCTTTTCTCAAAGCAGAGCGTATTTCTTGTAAGGCGAACTAGTGCTTGTTTCCCAGTCTGAAATGGAGTTGAATCACATGCAGTTTTTGGTCCTACGAGCAAGAGATGTTAACTGGTAAGAAGAGTTACTATTGCCCTCCCATTGCCATATACAGTGCAAATTGCTCTCGCGTTGTTCCCAGCAAGTACAGTGTATTGGACTGAAGAGGAGCTACTGTTCTTGTCAGTTTCCTACGCGGAGTTAAACTAGATATGTCCCGTGTGTGTAGGAGCACAGTTCTTTTGTTCTGAGCAAGTTCACTATTCTGGCCCTATAGGAAACACAGTACAGTAGAAGAGTGCTCTTTTCTGAGAAGCAGAGTGTGTTTCTTGTAAGGCGAGCTAGCATTTGTTTCCCAGTCCTAAATGGAGTTGAATCAGATGCAGTTTCAGATCCTACGAGCAAGAGTTGTTTTCTGGTAAGAAGAGTCACTATTGCACTCCCATTGTCATACACAGGGCAAATAGCACTGGCGTCTTTTCCCAGCATGTGCAGTGTATTGGACTGAAGAGGAGCTACTGTTCTTGTCAGTTTCCTAAGCAGAATTGAACTAGATATGGCCGTGTGTGTAGGAAGCACAGTTCTTTTGTTCTGAGCAAGCTCACTGTTTTGGCCCTGTAGGAAACACAGTAGAGTAGAAGAGTGCTCTTTTCTCAAAAGCAGAGTGTGTTTCTTGTAAGGCGAGCTAGCGTTTGTTTCGCAGTCCTAAATGAAGTTGAATCACATGCAGTTTTTGATCCTACGAGCAAGAGTTGTTTTCTGGTAAGGAAAGTCACTCTTGCGCTCCCATTGCCACACACAGTGCAAAGAGGACTTGCGTCTGTTCCCATCAAGTACAGTGTATTGGACTGAAGAGGAGCTATTGTTCTTGTCAGTTTCCTAAGCAGAGTTGAACTAGATATGGCCCGTGTGTGTAGGAAGCACAGTTCTTTTCTACTGTAAGCTCACTGATCGAATCCATAGGAAACACAGTAGAGTAGAAGAGTGCTCTTTTCTCAAAAGCAGAGTGTGTTTCTTGTAAGGCGAGCTAGCATTTGTTTCCCAGTCCTAAATGGAGTTGAATCACATGCAGTTTCTGGTTCTACGTGCAAGAGTTGTTTTCTGGTAAGAAGAGTCACTATTGCGCTCCCATTGTCATACACAGGGCAAATAGCACTGATGTCTGTTCCCAGCATGTACAGTGTATTGAACTGAAGAGGAGCTACTGTTCTTGTCAGTTTCCTAAGCAGAGTTGAACTAGATATGGCCCCTGTGTGTAAGAAGCAAAGTTCTTTTGTTCTGAGCAAGCTGACTGTTCGGACCCCATAGGAAACACAGTAGAGTAGAAGAGTGCTCTTTTCTCAAAGCAGAGTGTGTTTCTTGTAAGGCGAACTAGCATTTGTTTCCCAGTCTGAAATGGAGTTGAATCCCATGCAGTTTCTGGTCCTACGAGCAAGAGATGTTAACTGGTAAGAAGAGTCACTATTGCCCTCCCATTGCCATATACAGTGCAAATAGCTCTCGCGTTGTTCCCAGCAAGTACAGTGTATTGGACTGAAGAGGAGCTACTGTTCTTGTCAGTTTCCTAAGCTGAGTTAAACTAGGTATGGCCCGTGTGTGTAGGAAGCACAGTTCTTTTGTTCTGAGAAAGCTCACTATTCTGGCCCTATAGGAAACACAGTAGAGTAGAAGAGTGCTCTTTTCTGAGAAGATGAGTGTGTTTCTTGTAAGGCGAGCTAGCATTTGTTTCCCAGTCCTAAATGTAGTTGAATCACATGCAGTTTTTGGTCCTATGAGCTAGAGTTGTTTTCTGGTAAGGAAAGTCACTATTGTGCTCACATTGCCACACACAGTGCAAAGAGGACTCGTGTCTGTTCCCATCAAGTACAGTGTATTGGACTGAAGAGGAGGTACTGTTCTTGTCAGTTTCCTAAGCAGAGTTGAACTAGATATGGCCCCTGTGTGTAGGAAGCACAGTTCTTTTGTTCTGAGCAACCTGACTGTTCGGACCCCATAGGAAACACAGTAGAGTAGAAGAGTGCGCTTTTCTCAAAAGCAGAGTGTGTTTCTTGTAAGGCGAACTAGTGCTTGTTTCCCAGTCAGAAATGGAGTTTAATCCCATGCAGTTTCTGGTCCTACGAGCAAGAGATGTTAACTGGTAAGAAGAGTCACTATTGCTCTCCCATTTCCATATACAGTGCAAATAGCTCTCGCGTCTGTTCCCAGCAAGTACAGTGTATTGGACTGAAGAGGAGCTACTGTTCTTGTCAGTTTCCTAAGCGGAGTTAAACTAGATATGGCCCGTGTGTGTAGGAAGCCCAGTTCTTTTGTTCTGAGCAAGCTCACTGTTCGAACCCATAGTAAACACAGTAGATTGGAAGAGTGCTCTTTTCTCAAAAGCAGAGTGTGTTTCTTATAAGGCGAGCTAGCATTTGTTTCCCAGTCCTAAATGGAGTTGAATCCCATGCAGTTTCTGGTCCTATGAGCAAGAGATGTTAACTGGTAAGAAGAGTCACTATTGCCCTCCCATTGCCATATACAGTGCAAATAGCTCTCGCGTTGTTCCTAGCAAGTACAGTGTATTGCACTGAAGAGGAGCTACTGTTCTTGTCAGTTTCCTAAGAGGAGTTAAACTAGGTATGGCCCATGTGTGTAGGAAGCACAGTTCTTTTGTTCTGAGCAAGCTCACTATTCTGACCCTATAGGAAACACAGTAGAGTAGAAGAGTGCTCTTTTCTGAGAAGCAGAGTGTGTTTCTTGTAAGGCGAGCTAGCATTTGTTTCCCAGTCCTAAATGGAGTTGAATCACATGCAGTTTCTGGTCCTACGAGCAAGGGTTGTTTTCTGGTAAGAAGAGTCACTATTGCACTCCCTTTGTCATACACAGGGCAAATAGCACTGGCGTCTGTTCCCAGCAAGTACAGTGTATTGGACCGAAGAGGAGCTACTGTTCTTGTCAGTTTCCTAAGCAGAGTTGAACTAGATATGGCCCCTGTGTGTAGGAAGCAAAGTTTTTTTGTTCTGAGCAAGCTGACTGTTCGGACCCCATAGGAAACAGAGTAGAGTAGAAGAGTGCTCTTTTCTCAAAGCAGAGCGTATTTCTTGTAAGGCGAACTAGTGCTTGTTTCCCAGTCTGAAATGGAGTTGAATCACATGCAGTTTTTGGTCCTACGAGCAAGAGATGTTAACTGGTAAGAAGAGTTACTATTGCCCTCCCATTGCCATATACAGTGCAAATTGCTCTCGCGTTGTTCCCAGCTAGTACAGTGTATTGGACTGAAGAGGAGCTACTGTTCTTGTCAGTTTCCTACGCGGAGTTAAACTAGATATGTCCCGTGTGTGTAGGAAGCACAGTTCTTTTGTTCTGAGCAAGTTCACTATTCTGGCCCTATAGGAAACACAGTACAGTAGAAGAGTGCTCTTTTCTGAGAAGCAGAGTGTGTTTCTTGTAAGGCGAGCTAGCATTTGTTTCCCAGTCCTAAATGGAGTTGAATCAGATGCAGTTTCAGATCCTACGAGCAAGAGTTGTTTTCTGGTAAGAAGAGTCACTATTGCACTCCCATTGTCATACACAGGGCAAATAGCACTGGCGTCTTTTCCCAGCATGTGCAGTGTATTGGACTGAAGAGGAGCTGCTGTTCTTGTCAGTTTCCTAAGCAGAATTGAACTAGATATGGCCGTGTGTGTAGGAAGCACAGTTCTTTTGTTATGAGCAAGCTCACTCTTTTGGCCCTATAGGAAACACAGTAGAGTAGAAGAGTGCTCTTTTCTCAAAGCAGAGAGTGTTTCTTGTAAAGGGAGCTAGCATTTGTTTCCCAGTCCTAAATGGAGTTGAATCACATGCAGTTTTTGATCCTACGAGCAGGAGTTGTTTTCTGGTAAGGAAAGTCACTATTGCGCCCCTATTGCCACACACAGTGCAAAGAGGACTCGCGTCTGTTCCAATCAAGTACAGTGTATTGGACTGAAGAGGAGCTACTGTTCTTGTCAGTTTCCTAAGCAGAGTTGAACTAGATATGGCCCGTGTGTGTAGGAAGCACAGTTCTTTTCTACTGTAAGCTCACTGATCGAAACCATAGGAAACACAGTAGAGTAGAAGAGTGCCCTTTTCTCAAAAAGAGAGTGTGTTGCTTGTAAGGCGAGCTAGCATTTGTTTCCCAGTCCTAAATGGAGTTGAATCACATGCAGTTTCTTTTCCTACGAGCAAGAGTTGTTTTCTATTAAGAAGAGTCACTATTGTGCTCCCATTGTCATACACAGGGCAAATTGCACTGGCGTCTGTTCCCAACATGTACAGTTTATTGGACTGAAAAGGATCTACTGTTCTTGTCAGTTTCCTAAGCAGAATTGAACTAGATATGGCCATGTGTGTAGGAAGCACAGTTCTTTTGTTCTGAGCAATCTCAATGTTCTGGCACTATAGAAAACACAGTAGAGTAGAAGAGTGATCTTTTCTCAAAAGCAGAGTGTGTTTCTTGTAAGGCGTGCTAGCTTTTGTTTCCCAGTCCTAAATGGAGTTGAATCACATGCAGTTTTTGATCCTACGAGCAAGAGTTGTTTTCTGGTAAGGAAAGTCACTATTGCGCTCCCATTGCCATACACAGTGCAAATAGCACTCGCCTTTGTTCCCGGCAAGTACAGTGTATTGGACTGAAGAGGAGCTACTGTTCTTGTCAGTTTCGTAAGCAGAATTGACCTAGATATTGCCCATGTGTGTGTGAAGCACAGTTCCTTTTTTCTGAGCAAGCTCACTGTTCTTGCCCTATAGGAACCACAGTAGAGTAGAAGAGTGCTCTTTTCTCAAAAGCAGAGTGTGTTTTTTGTAAGGGAACTATTCTTTGTTTCCCAGTATGAAATGGAGTTGAATCCCATGCAGTTTCTGGTCCTACAATCAAGAGTTGTTTTCTGGTAAGAAGAGTCACTATTGTGCTCCCATTGCCATATACAGTTCAAATAGCACTCGCGTCTGTTCACAGCAAGTACAGTGTATTGGACTGAAGAGGAGCTACTGTTCTTGTCACTTTCCTAAGCAGAGTTGAACTAGATATGGCCCGTGTGTGTAGGAAGCACAGTTCTTTTGTTCTGAGCAAGCTCACTGTTTGGACACCACAGGAAACACAGTAGAGTGGAGGAGTTCTCTTTTCTCAAAAGCAGAGTATGTTTCTTGTAAGGCGAGCTAGCGTTTGTTTCGCAGTCCTAAATGGAGTTGAATCACATGCAGTTTCTGGTCCTATGAGCAAGAGATGTTTTCTGGTAAGAAGAGACACTATTGCGGTCCCATTGTCATACACATTGCAAATAGCACTGGCATCTGTTCCCTGCATGTACATTGTATTGGACTGAAGAGGATCTACTGTTCCTGTCAGTTTCCTAAGCAGAATTGAACTGGATATGGCCCGTGTGTGTAGGAAGCACAGTTCTTTTGTTCTGAGGAAGCTGACTGTTCGGACCCCACAGGAATCACTGTAGAGTAGGAGAGTGCTCTTTTCTCAAAAGCCGAGTGTGTTTATTGTAAGGCGAGCAAGCATTTGTTTCGCAGTCCTAAATGGAGTTGAATCCCATGCAGTTTCTGGTCCTATGAGCAAGAGTTGTTTTCTGGTAAGAAGAGTCACTATTGCGCTCCCATTGTAATACACAGGGCAAATAGCACTGGCGTCTGTTCCCAGCATGTACAGTGTATTGGACTGCAGAGGATCTACTGTTCTTGTCAGTTTCCTAAGCAGAGTTGAACTAGATATAGTCGGTGTGTGTAGGAAGCACAGTTCTTTTGTTCTGAGCAAGCTCACTATTCTGGCCCTACAAAAAACACATTAGAGTAGAAGTGTGCTGTTTTCTCAAAAGCAGAGTGTGTTTATTGTAAGGCGAGCTGGCCTTTGTTTCCCAGTTCTAAATGGAGTTGAATCACATGCAGTTTCTGGTCCTATGAGCAAGAGTTGTTTTCTTGTAAGAAGAGTCACTATTGTGCTCCCATTGTCATTCACAGGGCAAATAGCACTGGCGTCTGTTCCCAGCATGTACAGTGTATTGGACTGAAGAGGAGCTACTGTTCTTGTCAGTTTCCTAAGCAGAGTTGAACTAGATATAGCCCATGTGTGTACGAAGCACAGTTCTTTTGCTCTGAGTAAGCTCACTGTTCTGGCCCTATAGGAAACACCGTAGAGTAGAACAGTGATCTTTTCTGAAAAGCAGAGTGTTCCTTGTAAGGGGAGCTAGCATTTGTTTCTCAGTCCTAAATGGAGTTGAATCACATGCAGTTTTTGATCCTACGAGAAAGAGTTGTTTTCTCGTAAGGAAAGTCACTATTGCGCTCCCATTGCCACACACAGTGCAAAGAGGACTCGCATGTGTTCCCATCAAGTACAGTGTATTGGACTGAAGAGGAGCTACTGTTCTTGTCAGTTTCCTAAGCAGAGTTGAACTAGATATGGCCCGTGTGTGTAGGAAGCCCAGTTCTATTGTACTGTAAGCTCACTGATCGAACCCATAGGAAACACATTAGAGTAGAAGAGTGAACTTTTCTCAAAAGCAGAGTGTGTTTCTTGTAAGGCGAGCTAGCGTTTGTTTTGCAGTCCTAAATGGAGTTGAATCACATGCAGTTTCTGGTCCTACAATCAAGAGTTGTTTTCTGGTAAGAAGAGTCACTATTGAGCTCCCATTGTCAAACACAGGGCAAATAGCACTCGCGTCTGTTCCCAGCAAGTACAGTTTATTGGACTGAAGAGGATCTACTGTTCTTGTCAGTTTCCTAAGCAGAGTTGAACTAGATATAGCCCGTGTGTGTAGGAAGCACAGTTCTTTTGTTCTGAGCAAGCTCACTGTTTGGAACTTAAAGGAAACACAGAAGAGTAGAAGAGTGCTCTTTTATCATAAGCAGAGTGTGTTTCTTGTAAGGCGAGCTAGCGTTTGTTTCACAGTCCTAAATGGAGTTGAATCACATGCAGTTTTTGGTCCTACGAGCAAGAGTTGTTTTCTGGTAAGGAAAGTCACTATTGTGCTCCCATTGCCATACACAGTGCAAATAGCACTCGCGTCTGTTCCCAGCATGTACAGTGTATTGGACTGAAGAGAAGCTACTGTTCTTGTCAGTTTCCTAGGTAGAGTTGAACTAGATATGGCCCGTGTGTGTAGGAAGCACAGTTCTTTTGTTCTCAGGAAGCTCACTGTTCAGACCCCATAGGAAACACTGTAGAGTAGAAGAGTGCTCTTTTCTCAAAAGCAGAGTGTGTTTCTTATAAGGCGAGCTAGCGTTTGTTTCGCAGTCCTAAATGGAGTTGAATCACATGCAGTTTTTGGTCCTACGAGCAAGAGTTGTTTTCTGGTAAGGAAAGTCACTATTGCGTTCCCATTGCCATACACAGTGCAAATAGCACTCGCCTCTGTTCCCAGCAAGTACAGTGTATTGGACTGAAGAGGAGCTACTGTTCTTGTCAGTTTCGTAAGCAGAATTGACCTAGATATTGCCCGTGTGTGTGTGAAGCACAGTTCCTTTTTTCTGACCAAGCTCACTGTTCTTGCCCTATAGGAAACTCAATAGAGTAGAAGAGTGCTCTTTTCTCAAAAGCAGAGTGTGTTTTTTGTAAGGGGAGCTATTGTTTGTTTCCCAGTATGAAATGGAGTTGAATCCCATGCAGTTTCTGGTCCTACAATCAAGAGTTGTTTTCTGGTAAGAAGAGTCACTATTGTGCTCCCATTGCCATATACAGTTCAAATAGCACTCGCGTCTGTTCACAGCAAGTACAGTGTATTGGACTGAAGAGGAGCTACTGTTCTTGTCAGTTTCCTAAGCAGAGTTGAACTAGATATAGTCGGTGTGTGTAGGAAGCACAGTTCTTTTGTTTTGAGCAAGCTCACTATTCTGGCCCTACAAAAAACACATTAGAGTAGAAGAGTGCTGTTTTCTCAAAAGCAGAGTGTGTTTATTTTAAGGTGAGCTGGCGTTTGTTTCCCAGTTCTAAATGGAGTTGAATCACATGCAGTTTCTGGTCCTATGAGCAAGAGTTGTTTTCTGGTAAGAAGAGTCACTATTGTGCTCCCATTATCATACACAGGGCAAATAGCACTGGCGTCTGTTCCCAGCATGTACAGTGTATTGGACTGAAGAGGAGCTACTGTTCTTGTCAGTTTCCTAAGCAGAGTTGAACTAGATATAGCCCGTGTGTGTACGAAGCACAGTTCTTTTGCTCTGAGTAAGCTCACTGTTCTGGCCCTATAGGCAACACCGTAGAGTAGAAGAGTGCTCTTTTCTCAAAAGCAGAGTGTATTTCTTGTAAGGCGAGCTAGCGTTTGTTTCCCAGTCCTAAATGGAGTTGAATCACATGTAGTTTCTTATCCTAGGAGCAAGAGTTGTTTTCTGGTAAGAAGAGTCACTATTGCGCTCCCATTGTCATAAACAGGGCAAATAGCACTGGCGTCTGTTCGCAGCATGTACAGTGTATTGGACTGAAGAGGATCTACTGTTCTTGTCAGTTTCCTAAGCAGAGTTAAACTAGATATGGCTCGTGTGTGTAGGAAGCACAGTTCTTTTGTTCTGAGCTAGCTCACCGTTTTGGCCCTATAGGAAACAAAGTAGAGTAGAAGAGTGCTCTTTTCTCAAAAGCAGAGTGTGTTTCTTGTAAGGCGAGCTAGCTTTTGTTTCCCAGTCCTAAATGGAGTTGAATCCCATGCAGTTTCTGGTCCTAAGAGCAAGAGTTGTTTTCTGGTAAGAAGAGTCACTATTGCGCTCCCATTGCCATACACAGTGCAAATAGCACTCGGGTCTGCTCCCAGCAAGTACAGTTTATTGGATTGAAGAGGAGCTAATGTTCTTGTCAGTTTCCTAAACAGAGTTGAACTAGATATACCCTGTGTGTGTAGGAAGCACAGTTCTTTTGTTCTGAGCAAGCTCACTCTTCTGGCCTATAAGAAACACAGTAGAGTAGAAGAGTGCTCTTTTCTCAAAAGCAGAGTGTTTTACTTGTAAGGCGAGCTAGCGTTTGTTTCCCAGTCCTAAATGGAGTTGAATCACATGGAGTTTCTGTCTTACGAGCAAGACTTGTTTTCTGGAAAGGAAAGTCACTATTGTGCTCCCTTTGCCATACACAGTGCAAATAGCACTCGCATCTGTTCCCAGCAAGTACAGTGTATTGGACTGAAGAGGAGCTACTGTTCTTGTCAGTTTCCTAAGCAGAGTTGAACTAGATATGGCCCATGTGTGTAGGAAGCACAGTTCTTTTGTTCTGAGCAAGCTCACTGTTCTGGCCCTATAGGAAAACAGAAGAGTAGAAGAGTGCTCTTTTCTCAGAAGCAGAGTTTGTTTCTTGTAAGACGAGCTTGCGTTTGTTTCCCACTCCTAAATGGAGTTGAATCATATGCAGTTTCTGGTCCTATGAGCAAGAGTTGTTTTCTGGTAAGAAGAGTCACTATTGTGCTACCATTGCCATACTCAGTGCAAATGGCACTCGAGTCTGTTCCCAGCAAGTACAGTGTATTGGACAGAAGAGGAGCTACTGTTCTTGTCAGTTTCCTAAGCAGAGTTGAAGTAGATATGGCCCGTGTGTGTAGGAAGCACAGTTCTTTTGTTCTGAGCAAGCTCACTGTTCTGGCCCTATAGGAAACACAGTAGAGTAGAAGAGTGCTCTTTTCTCAAAAGCAGAGGATTTTTCTTGTAAGGTGAGCTAGCGTTTGTTTTCCAGTCCTAAATGGAGTTGAATCACATGCAGTTTTTGGTCCTACGTGCAAGGGATGTTTTCTGGTAAGGAAAGTCACTATTGTGCTCCCTGTGCCATAAACAGTGCAAATAGCACAGGCGTCTGTTCCCAGCAAGTACAGAGTATTGGAGAGAAGAGGAGCTACTGTTCTTGTCAGTTTCATAAGCAGAGTTGAACTAGATATGGCCCGTGTGTAGGAAGCACAGTTCTTTTGTTCTGAGCAAGCTCACTGTTCTGGCCCTATAGGAAACACAGAAGAGTAAAAGAGTGCTCTTTTCTCAGAAGCAGAGTTTGTTTCTTGTAAGGCGAGCTAGCATTTGTTTCCCAGTCCTAAATGGAGTTGAATCACATGCAGTTTCTGGTCCTACGAGCAAGAGTTGTTTTCTGGTAAAAAGAGTCACTATTGTACTACCATTACCATACTCAGTGCAAATAGGACTCGCGTCTGTTCCCAGCAAGTAGAGTGTATTGGACAGAAGAGGAGCTACTGTTCTTGTCAGTTTCCTAAGCAGAGTTGAACTACATATGGCCCGTGTGTGTGAAGCACAGTTCTTTTGTTCTGTGCAAGCTCAATTTTCGGACCCCATAGTAAACACAGTAGAATAGAAGTGTGCTCTTTTCTCAAAAGCAGAGTGTGTTTCTTGTAAGGCTAGCTAGAGTTTGTTTCCCAGTCCTAAATGGAGTTGAATCACATGTAGTTTCTGATCCTAGGAGCAAGAGTTGTTTTCTGGTAAGAAGAGTCACTATTGCGCTCCCATTGTCATACACAGGGCAAATAGCACTGGCGTCTGTTCCCAGCATGTACATTGTATTGGACCTAGAGGATCTACTGTTCTTGTCAGTTTCCTAAGCAGAGTTGAACTAGATATAGCCCTTGTGTGTAGGAAGTACAGTTCTTTTGTTCTGAGCAAGCTCACTGTTCTGGCCCTACAGAAAACACAGTAGAGTAGAAGAGTGCTCTTCTCTCAAAAGCAGAGTTTTTTTCTTGTAAGGTGAACTAGCGTTTGTTTCCCAGTCCTAAATGGAGTTGAATCACATGCAGTTTTTGGTCCTACAAGCAAGGGATGTTTTCTGGTAAGGAAAGTCACTATTGTGCTCCCTTTTCCATAAACAGTGCAAATAGCCCTCGCGTCTGTTCCCAGCAAGTACAGTGTATTGGACTGAAGAGGAGCTACTGTTCTTGTCAGTTTCCTAAGCAGAGTTGAACGAGATATGGCCCGTGTGTTTAGGAAGCACAGTTCTTTTGTTCTGAGCAAGCTCACTGTTCTGGTCCTATAGAAAACACAGAGGAGTAGAAGAGTGCTCTTTTCTCAAAAGCAGAGTGTGTTTCTTGTAAGGTGAGCTAGCATTTGGTTCCCAGTCCTAAATGGAGTTGAATCACATGCAGTTTCTGGTCCTACGAGCAAGAGTTGTTTTCTGGTAAGAAGAGTCACTATTGCGCTCCTATTGCCATACACAGTGCAAACAACTCTCGCTACTGTTCTTTGCAAGTACAGTGTATTGGACAGAAGAGGAGCTACTGTTCTTGTCAGTTTCCTAAGCAGAGTTGAACTAGATATGGCCCGTGTGTGTAGGAAGCACAGTTCTTTTGTTCTGAGCAAGCTCACTGATCGGACACCATACGAAACACAGTAGAGTAGAAGAGTGCTCTTTTCTCAAAAGCAGAGTGTATTTCTTGTGAGGCGAGCTAGCGTTTGTTTCCCAGTCCTAAATGGAGTTGAATCACATGTAGTTTCTTATCCTAGGAGCAAGAGTTGTTTTCTGGTAAGAAGAGTCACTATTGCACTCCCATTGTCATACACAGGGCAAATAGCACTGGCGTCTGATCCCAGCATCTACAGTGTATTGGACTGAAGAGGATCTACTGTTCTTGTCAGTTTCCTAAGCAGAGTTAAAATAGATATGGCTCGTGTGTGTAGGAAGCACAGTTCTTTTGTTCTGAGCTAGCTCACCGTTTTGGCCCTATAGGAAACAAAGTAGAGTAGAAGAGTGCTCTTTTCTCAAAAGCAGAGTGTGTTTCTTGTAAGGCGAGCTAGCTTTTGTTTCCCAGTCCTAAATGGAGTTGAATCCCATGCAGTTTCTGGTCCTAAGAGCAAGAGTTGTTTTCTGGTAAGAAGAGTCACTATTGCGCTCCCATTGCCATACACAGTGCAAATAGCACTCGGGCCTGCTCCCAGCAAGTACAGTGTATTGGATTGAAGAGGAGCTAATGTTCTTGTCAGTTTCCTAAACAGAGTTGAACTAGATATCGTCGGTGTGTGTAGGAAGCACAGTTCTTTTGTTTTGAGCAAGCTCACTATTCTGGCCCTACAAAAAACACATTAGAGTAGAAGAGTGCTGTTTTCTCAAAAGCAGAGTGTGTTTATTTTAAGGTGAGCTGGCGTTTGTTTCCCAGTTCTAAATGGAGTTGAATCACATGCAGTTTCTGGTCCTATGAGCAAGAGTTGTTTTCTGGTAAGAAGAGTCACTATTGTGCTCCCATTATCATACACAGGGCAAATAGCACTGGCGTCTGTTCCCAGCATGTACAGTGTATTGGACTGAAGAGGAGCTACTGTTCTTGTCAGTTTCCTAAGCAGAGTTGAACTAGATATAGCCCGTGTGTGTACGAAGCACAGTTCTTTTGCTCTGAGTAAGCTCACTGTTCTGGCCCTATAGGCAACACCGTAGAGTAGAAGAGTGATCTTTTCTCAAAAGCAGAGTGTTCCTTGTAAGGGGAGCTAGCATTTCTTTCTCAGTCCTAAATGGAGTTGAATCACATGCAGTATTTGATCCTACAAGAAAGAGTTTTTTTCTCATAAGGAAAGTCACTATTGCGCTCCCATTGCCACACACAGTGCAAAGAGGACTCGCATGTGTTCCCATCAAGTACAGTGTATTGGACTGAAGAGGAGCTACTGTTCTTGTCAGTTTCCTAAGCAGAGTTGAACTAGATATGGCCCGTGTGTGTAGGAAGCCCAGTTCTATTGTACTGTAAGCTCACTGATCGAACCCATAGGAAACACATTAGAGTAGAAGAGTGAACTTTTCTCAAAAGCAGAGTGTGTTTCTTGTAAGGCGAGCTAGCGTTTGTTTTGCAGTCCTAAATGGAGTTGAATCACATGCAGTTTCTGTTCCTAGGAGCAAGAGTTGTTTTCGGGTAAGAAGAGTCACTATTGAGCTCCCATTGTCATACACAGGGCAAATAGCACTGGCGTCTGTTCCCAGCAAGTACAGTGTATTGGACTGAAGAGGATCTACTGTTCCTGTCAGTTTCCTAAGCAGAGTTGAACTAGATATAGCCCGTGTGTGTAGGAAGCACAGTTCTTTTGTTCTGAGCAAGCTCACTGTTTGGAACTTAAATGAAACACAGAAAAGTAGAAGAGTGCTCTTTTATCATAAGCAGAGTGTGTTTTTTGTAAGGCGAGCTAGCGTTTGTTTCGCAGTCCTAAATGAAGTTGAATCACATGCAGTTTTTGGTCCTACGAGCAAGAGTTGTTTTCTGGTAAGGAAAGTCACTATTGTGCTCCCATTGCCATACACAGTGCAAATAGCACTCGCGTCTGTTCCCATTAAGTACAGTGTATTGGACTGAAGAGAAGCTACTGTTCTTGTCAGTTTCCTAGGTAGAGTTGAACTAGATATGGCCCGTATGTGTAGGAAGCACAGTTCTTTTTTTCTCAGGAAGCTCACTGTTCAGACCCCATAGGAAACACTGTAGAGTAGAAGAGTGCTCTTTTCTGAAAAGCAGAGTGTGTTTCTTGTAAGGCGAGCTAGCGTTTGTTTTGCAGTCCTAAATGGAGTTGAATCACATACAGTTTCAGGTCCTACGAGCAAGAGATTTTTCTGGTAAGAAGAGACACTATTGAGATCCCACTGTCATTCACAGGGCAAATAGCACTGGCGTCTGCTCCCAGCAAGCACAGTGTATTGGACTGAAGTGGACCAACTGTTCTTGTCAGTTTCCTAAGCAGAGTTGAACTAGATATAGCCAGTGTGTGTAGGATGCAAAGTTCTTTTGTTCTGAGCAAGCTCACTATTCTGGCCCTATAGGAAACACAGTAGAGTAGAAGAGTGCTCTTTTCTCAAAAGCAGAGAGTGTTACTTGTAAGGCGAGCTAGCGTTTTTTTCCCGTGCTAAATCTAGTTGAGTCACATGCAGTTTCTGGTCCTACGAACAAGAGTTGTTTTCTGGTAAGAAGAGTCACTATTGAGCTCCCATTGTCATACACAGGGCAAATAGCACTCGCGTCTGTTCCCAGCATGTACAGTGTATTGGACTGAAGATGATCTACTGCTCTTGTCAGTTTCCTAAGCAGAGTTGAACTAGATATGGCCCGTTTGTGTAGGAAGCACAGTTCTTTTGTTCTGAGCAAGCTCACTGTTCTGGCACTATAGGAAACACAGTAGAGTAGAAGAGTGCTCTTTTCTCAAAAGTAGAGTGTGTTTCTTGTAAGGCGAGCTAGCATTTGTTTCCCAGTCCTAAATGGAGTTGAATCACATGCAGTTTCTGGTCCTACAAGCAAGAGTTGTTTTCTGTTAAGAAGAGTCTCTATTGCACTCCCATTGTCATACACAGGGCAAATAGCACTGGCGTCTGTTCACAGCATGTACAGTGTATTGGACTGAAGAGGATCTACTGTTCTTGTCAGTTTCCTAAGCAGAATTGAACTAGATATGGCCCATGTTTAGGAAGCACAGTTCTTTTGTTCTGAGCAAGCTCACTGTTCGGGCCTTATAAAAAACACAATAGAGTAGAAGAGTGATCTTTTCTCAAAAGCGGAGTGTGTTTCTTGTAAGGCGAGCTATCGTTTGTTTCCCAGTACTAATTGGAGTTGAATCACATGCAGTTTTTGATCCTACAAGCAAGAGTTGTTTTCTGGTAAGAAGAGTCACTATTTCGCTTTCTTTGCCATACACAGTGCAAATAGCACTCGTGTCTACTCCCAGCAAGTACAGTGTATTGGACTGAAGAGGAGCTACTGTTCTTGTCAGTTTCCTAAGCAGAGTTGAACTAGATATAGCCCGTGTGTGTAGGATGCACAGTTCTTTTGTTTTGAGCAAGGTCACTGTTCTGGCCCTAAAGGAAACACAGTAAAGTAGAGGAGTGCTGTTTTCTCAAAAGCAGAGTGTGTTTCTTGTAAGGTGAGCTAGCGTTTGTTTCCCAGTCCTAAATGTAGTTGAATTACATGCAGTTTCTTGTCCTATGAGCAAGAGTTGTTTTCTGGTAAGAAGAGTCACTATTGCGCTCCTATTGCCATACACAGTGCAAACAACACTTGCTACTGTTCTTTGCAAGTACAGTGTATTGGACAGAAGAGGAGCTACTGTCCTTGTCAGTTTCCTATGTAGAGTTGAACTAGATATGGCCCGTGTTTGTAGGAAGCACAGTTCTTTTGTTCTGAGCAAGCTCACTGTTCAGACCCCATAGGAAACACTGTAGAGTAGAAGAGTGCTCTTTTCTGAAAAGCAGAGTGTGTTTCTTGTAAGGCGAGCTAGCGTTTGTTTTGCAGTCCTAAGTGGAGTTGAATCACATGCAGTTTCAGGTCCTATGAGCAAGAGATTTTTCTGGTAAGAAGAGTCACTATTGAGCTCCCATTGTCATACACAGGGCAAATAGCACTGGCGTCTGTTCCCAGCAAGTACAGTGTATTGGACTGAAGTGGACCAACTGTTCTTGTCAGTTTCCTAAGCAGAATTGAACTAGATATAGACAGTGTTTGTAGGATGCACAGTTCTTTTGTTCTGAGCAAGCTCACTGTTCGGACCCCATAGGAAACACAGTAGAATAGAAGAGTGCTCTTTTCTCAAAAGCAGAGTGTTTTCTTGTAAAGCGAGCTAGCGTTTGTTTCCCAGTCCTAAATGGAGTTGAATCACATGCAGTTTCTGGTCCTACGAGCAAGAGTTGTTTTCTGGTAAGAAGAGTAACTATTGCACTCCCAAGGTCATACACAGGGCAAATAGCAATGGCGTCTGTTCCCAGCATGTACAGTGTATTGGACTGAAGATAATCTACTGTTCTTGTCAGTTTCCTAAGCAGAGTTGAACTAGATATGGCCCGTGAGTGTAGGAAGCACAGTTCTTTTGTTCTGAGCAAGCTCACTGTTCGGACCCCATAGGAAACACAGTAGAATAGAAGAGTGCTCTTTTCTCAAAAGCAGAGTGTGTTTCTTGTAAGGCGAGCTAGCGTTTGTTTCCCAGTCCAAAATGGAGTTGAATCACATGCAGTTTCTGGTCCTACGAGCAAGGGATGTATTCTGGTAAGGAAAGTCACTATTGTGCTCCCTTTGCGATAAACAGTGAAAATAGCACTCACGTCTGTTCCCAGCAAGTACAGTGTATTGGACTGAAGAGGAGCTACTGTTCTTGTCAGTTTCTTAAGCAGAGTTGAACTAGATATGGCTCGTGTGTGTAGGAAGCACAGTTCTTTTGTTCTGAGCAAGCTCACTATTCTGGACCTATAGGAAACACAGAAGAGTAGAAGAGTGCTCTTTTCTCAAAAGCAGAGTGTGTTTCTTGTAAGGTGAGCTAGCGTTGGTTTCCCAGTCCTAAATGGAGTTGAATCACATGCAGTTTCTGGTCCTACGAGCAAGAGTTGTTTTCTGGTAAGAAGAGTCACTATTGCGCTCCTATTGCCATACACAGTGCAAACAACTCTCGCTACTGTTCTTTGCAAGTACAGTGTATTGGACAGAAGAGGAGCTACTGTTCTTGTCAGTTTCCTAAGCAGACTTGAACTAGATATGGCCCGTGTGTGTAGGAAGCACAGTTCTTTTGTTCTGAGCAAGCTCACTGATCAGACACCATACGAAACACAGTAGAGTAGAAGAGTGCTCTTTTCTCAAAAGCAGAGTGTATTTCTTGTAAGGCGAGCTAGCGTTTGTTTCCCAGTCCTAAATGGAGTTGAATCACATGTAGTTTCTTATCCTAGGAGCAAGAGTTGTTTTCTGGTAAGAAGAGTCACTATTTACGCTCCCATTGTCATACACAGGGCAAATAGCACTGGCGTCTGATCCCAGCATCTACAGTGTATTGGACTGAAGAGGATCTACTGTTCTTGTCAGTTTCCTAAGCAGAGTTAAACTAGATATGGCTCGTGTGTGTAGGAAGCACAGTTCTTTTGTTCTGAGCTAGCTCACCGTTTTGGCCCTATAGGAAACAAAGTAGAGTAGAAGAGTGCTCTTTTCTCAAAAGCAGAGTGTGTTTCTTCTAAGGCGAGCTAGCTTTTGTTTCCCAGTCCTAAATGGAGTTGAATCCCATGCAGTTTCTGGTCCTAAGAGCAAGAGTTGTTTTCTGGTAAGAAGAGTCACTATTGCGCTCCCATTGCCATACACAGTGCAAATAGCACTCGCATCTGTTCCCAGCAAGTACAGTGTATTGGACTGAAGAGGAGCTACTGTTCTTGTCAGTTTCCTAAGCAGAGTTGAACTAGATATGGCCCATGTGTGTAGGAAGCACAGTTCTTTTGTTCTGAGCAAGCTCACTGTTCTGGCCCTATAGGAAACACAGAAGAGTAGAAGAGTGCTCTTTTCTCAGAAGCAGAGTTTGTTTCTTGTAAGACGAGCTAGCGTTTGTTTCCCACTCCTAAATGGAGTTGAATCATATGCAGTTTCTGGTCCTATGAGCAAGAGTTGTTTTCTGGTAAGAAGAGTCACTATTGTGCTACCATTGCCATACTCAGTGCAAATGGCACTCGAGTCTGTTCCCAGCAAGTACAGTGTATTGGACAGAAGAGGAGCTACTGTTCTTGTCAGTTTCCTAAGCAGAGTTGAAGTAGATATGGCCCGTGTGTGTAGGAAGCACAGTTCTTTTGTTCTGAGCAAGCTCACTGTTCTGGCCCTATAGGAAACACAGTAGAGTAGAAGAGTGCTCTTTTCTCAAAAGCAGAGGATTTTTCTTGTAAGGTGAGCTAGCGTTTGTTTTCCAGTCCTAAATGGAGTTGAATCACATGCAGTTTTTGGTCCTACGTGCAAGGGATGTTTTCTGGTAAGGAAAGTCACTATTGTGCTCCCTTTGCCATAAACAGTGCAAATAGCACAGGCGTCTGTTCCCAGCAAGTACAGAGTATTGGAGAGAAGAGGAGCTACTGTTCTTGTCAGTTTCATAAGCAGAGTTGAACTAGATATGGCCCGTGTGTGTAGGAAGCACAGTTCTTTTGTTCTGAGCAAGCTCACTGTTCTGGCCCTATAGGAAACACAGAAGAGTAAAAGAGTGCTCTTTTCTCAGAAGCAGAGTTTGTTTCTTGTAAGGCGAGCTAGCATTTGTTTCCCAGTCCTAAATGGAGTTGAATCACATGCAGTTTCTGGTCCTACGAGCAAGAGTTGTTTTCTGGTAAAAAGAGTCACTATTGTACTACCATTACCATACACAGTGCAAATAGGACTCGCGTCTGTTCCCAGCAAGTAGAGTGTATTGGACAGAAGAGGAGCTACTGTTCTTGTCAGTTTCCTAAGCAGAGTTGAACTACATATGGCCCGTGTGTGTGAAGCACAGTTCTTTTGTTCTGTGCAAGCTCAATTTTCGGACCCCATAGTAAACACAGTAGAATAGAAGTGTGCTCTTTTCTCAAAAGCAGAGTGTGTTTCTTGTAAGGCTAGCTAGAGTTTGTTTCCCAGTCCTAAATGGAGTTGAATCACATGTAGTTTCTGATCCTAGGAGCAAGAGTTGTTTTCTGGTAAGAAGAGTCACTATTGCGCTCCCATTGTCATACACAGGGCAAATAGCACTGGCGTCTGTTCCCAGCATGTACAGTGTATTGGACCTAGAGGATCTACTGTTCTTGTCAGTTTCCTAAGCAGAGTTGAACTAGATATAGCCCTTGTGTGTAGGAAGTACAGTTCTTTTGTTCTGAGCAAGCTCACTGTTCTGGCCCTACAGAAAACACAGTAGAGTAGAAGAGTGCTCTTCTCTCAAAAGCAGAGTTTTTTTCTTGTAAGGTGAACTAGCGTTTGTTTCCCAGTCCTAAATGGAGTTGAATCACATGCAGTTTTTGGTCCTACAAGCAAGGGATGTTTTCTGGTAAGGAAAGTCACTATTGTGCTCCCTTTTCCATAAACAGTGCAAATAGCCCTCGCGTCTTTTCCCAGCAAGTATAGTGTATTGGACTGAAGAGGAGCTACTGTTCTTGTCAGTTTCCTAAGCAGAGTTGAACGAGATATGGCCCGTGTGTTTAGGAAGCACAGTTCTTTTGTTCTGAGCAAGCTCACTGTTCTGGTCCTATAGAAAACACAGAGGAGTAGAAGAGTGCTCTTTTCTCAAAAGCAGAGTGTGTTTCTTGTAAGGTGAGCTTGCATTTGGTTCCCAGTCCTAAATGGAGTTGAATCCCATGCAGTTTCTGGTCCTATGAGCAAGAGTTGTTTTCTGGTAAGAAGAGTCACTATTGCGCTCCCATTGCCATACACAGTGCAAATAGCACTCGGGCCTGCTCCCAGCAAGTACAGTGTATTGGATTGAAGAGGAGCTAATGTTCTTGTCAGTTTCCTAAACAGAGTTGAACTAGATATACCCTGTGTGTGTAGGAAGCACAGTTCTTTTGTTCTGAGCAAGCTCTCTCTTCTGGCCTATAAGAAACACAGTAGAGAAGAAGAGTGCTCTTTTCTCAAAAGCAGAGTGTTTTACTTGTAAGGCGAGCTAGCGTTTGTTTCCCAGTCCTAAATGGAGTTGAATCACATGGAGTTTCTGTCTTACGAGCAAGACTTGTTTTCTGGAAAGTAAAGTCACTATTGTGCTCCCTTTGCCATACAGTGCAAAAAGCACTCGCATCTGTTCCCAGCAAGTACAGTGTATTGGACTGAAGAGGAGCTACTGTTCTTGTCAGTTTCCTAAGCAGAGTTGAACTAGATATGGCCCGTGTGTGTAGGAAGCACAGTTCTTTTGTTCTGAGCAAGCTCACTGTTCTGGCCCTTTAGGAAACACAGAAGAGTAGAAGAGTGCTCTTTTCTCAGAAGCAGAGTTTGTTTCTTGTAAGACGAGCTAGCGTTTGTTTCCCACTCCTAAATGGAGTTGAATCATATGCAGTTTCTGGTCCTATGAGCAAGAGTTGTTTTCTGGTAGGAAGAGTCACTATTGTGCTACCATTGCCATACTCAGTGCAAATAGCACTCGAGTCTGTTCCCAGCAAGTACAGTGTATTGGACAGAAGATGATCTACTGTTCTTGTCAGTTTCCTAAGCAGAGTTGAAGTAGATATGGCCCGTGTGTGTAGGAAGCACAGTTCTTTTGTTCTGAGCAAGCTCATTGTTCTGGCCCTATAGGAAACACAGTAGAGTAGAAGAGTGCTCTTTTCTCAAAAGCAGAGTTTTTTTCTTGTAAGGTGAGCTAGCGTTTGTTTTCCAGTCCTAAATGGAGTTGAATCACATCCCGTTTTTGGTCCTACGAGCAAGGGATGTTTTCTGGTAATGAAAGTCACTATTGTGCACCCTTTGCCATAAACAGTGCAAATAGCATGGGCGTCTGTTCCCAGCAAGTACAGAGTATTGGAGAGAAGAGGAGCTACTGTTCTTGTGTGTTTCCTAAGCAGAGTTGAAGTAGATATGGCCCGTGTGTGTAGGAAGCACAGTTCTTTTGTTCTGAGCAAGCTCACTGTTCTGGACCTAAAGGAAACACAGAAGAGTAGAAGAGTGCTCTTTTCTCAAAAGCAGAGTGTGTTTCTTGTAAGGCGAGCTAGCGTTTGTTTCCCAGTCCTAAATGGAGTTGAATCACATGCAGTTTCTGGTCCTACGAGCAAGAGTTGTTTTCTGGTAAGAAGAGTCACTATTGTGCTACCATTGCCATACACAGTGCAAATAGCACTCGTGTCTGTTCCCAGCAAGTACAGTGTATTGAACAGAAGAGGATCTACTGTTCTTTTCAGTTTCCTAAGCAGAGTTGAACTAGATATGGCCTGTGTGTTTAGGATGCACAGTTCTTTTGTTCTGAGCAAGCTCACTGTTCTGGCCCTATAGGAAACACAGTAGAGTAGAAGAGTGCTCTTTTCTCAAAAGCAGAGTGTGTTTCTTCTAAGGCAAGCTAGCGTTTGTTTCCAAGTCCTAAAGGAGTTGAATCACATGCAGTTTCTGGTCCTACAAGCAAGAGTTGTTTTCTGGTAAGGAGAGTCACTATTGCACTCCCATTGCCGTACACAGGGCAAATAGCACTCGTGTCTGTTCCCAGCAAGTACAGTGTATTAGACTGAAGAGGAGCTACTGTTCTTGTCAGTTTCCTAAGCAGAGTTGAACTATATATGGCCCGTGTGTTAAGGAAGCACAAATCATTTGTTCAGAGCAAGGTCACTCTTCTGGCCCTATAGGAAACACAGAAGAGTAGAAGAGTGCTCTTTCCTCAAAAGCAGAGTGTGTTTCTTGTAAGGTGAGCTAGCGTTTGTTTCCCAGTCCATAATGGAGTTGAATCACATGCAGTTTCTGGTCCTGTGAGCAAGAGTTGTTTTCTGGTAAGAAGAGTCACTAATTTGCTACCATTGCCATACACAGTGCATATTGCACTCGCTTATGCTCCCAGCAAGTACAGTGTATTGGACTGAAGAGGAGCTACTGTTCTTGTCAGTTTCCTAAGCAGAGTTGAACTAGATATAGCCCGTGAGTGTAGGAATCACAGTTCTTTTGTTCTGAGCAAACTCACTGTTCTTGCCCTATAGGAAACACAGTAGAGTAGAAGAGTGCTCTTTTCTCAAAAGCAGATTGTTTTTCTTTTAAGGTGAGCTAGCGTTTGTTTCCCAGTCCTAAATGGTGTTGAATCACATGCAGTTTTTGGTCCTATGAGCAAGGGATGTTTTCTGGTAAGGAAAGTCACTATTGCGCTCCCTTTGCCATACACAGTTCAAATAGCACTCGCGTCTGTTCCCAGCAAGTACAGTGTATTGGACTGAAGAGGAGCTACCGTTCTTGTCAGTTTCCTAAGCAGAGTTGAACTAGATATGGCCTGTGTGTGTAGGAAGCACAGTTCTTTTGTTCTGAGCAAGCTCACTCTTCTGGCCCTATAGGAAACACAGTAAAGTAGAAGAGTGCTCTTTTCTCAAAAGCAGAGTGTGTTTCTTCTAAGACGAGCTAGGGTTTGTTTCCAAGTCCGAAATGGAGTTGAATCCCATGCAGTTTCTTGTACTAATAGCAAGAGTTGTTTTCTGGTAAGAAGATTCAGTATTGTGCTCCAATTGCCACATACACTGCAAATAGCACTCGCGTATGTTCCCAGCAAGTACAGTGTATTGGACTGAAGAGGAGCTACTGTTCTTGTCAGTTTCCTAAGCAGAGTTGAACTAGATATGGCCCGTTTGTGTAGGAAGCACAGTTCTTTTGTTCTGAGAAAGCTCACTGTTCTGGCAATATAGGAAACACAGTAGAGTAGATGAGTGATCTTTTCTCAAAACCAGAGTGTGTTTCTTGTAAGGCGAGATAGTGTTTGTTTCCCAGTCCAAAATAGAGTTGAATCACAAGCAGTTTTTGGTCCCATGAGCAAGAGTTGTTTTCTGGTAAGGAAAGTCACTATTGTGCTCCCATTGCCATACACAGTGCAAATAGCACTCGCGTCTGTTCCCATTAAGTACAGTGTATTGGACTGAAGAGGACCTACTGTTTATGTCAGTTTCAAGGGGAGTTGAACTAGAAATGGCCCCTGTGTGTAGGAAGCACAGTTCTTTTGTTCTGAGCAAGCTCACTGTTCGGACACCATAGGAAACGCTGTAGAGTAGAAGAGTGCTCTTTTCTCAAAAGCAGAGTGTGTTTCTTGTAAGGCAAGCTAGCGTTTTTTCCCAGTCCTAAATTCAGTTGAATCACATGCAGTTTTTGGTCCTACAAGCTAGAGTTGTTTTCTGGTAAGGAAAGTCACTATTGCGCTCCCATTGCCACTCACAGTGCAAAGAGGACTCGCGTCTGTTCCCATCAAGTACAGTGTATTGGACTGAAGAGGAGCTACTGTTCTTGTCAATTTCCTAAGCAGAGTTGAAGTAGATATGGCCCGTGTGTGTAGGAAGCACAGTTCTTTTGTACTGTAAGCTCACTGATCGAACCCATAGGAAACACAGTAGAGTAGAAGAGTGCTCTTTTCTCAAAAGCAGAGTGTGTTTCTTGTAAGGCGAGCTAGCATTTGTTTCCCAGTCCTAAATGGAGTTGAATCACATGCAGTTTCTGGTTCTACGAGCAAGAGTTGTTTTCTGGTAAGAAGAGTCACTATTGCGCTCCCATTGTCATACACAGGGCAAATAGCACTGATGTCTGTTCCCAGCATGTACAGTGTATTGAACTGAAGAGGAGCTACTGTTCTTGTCAGTTTCCTAAGCAGAGTTGAACTAGATATGGCCCCTGTGTGTAAGAAGCAAAGTTCTTTTGTTCTGAGCAAGCTGACTTTTCGGACCCCATAGGAAACACAGTAGAGTAGAAGAGTGCTCTTTTCTCAAAGCAGAGTGTGTTTCTTGTAAGGCGAACTAGCATTTGTTTCCCAGTCTGAAATGGAGTTGAATCCCATGCAGTTTCTGGTCCTACGAGCAAGAGATGTTAACTGGTAAGAAGAGTCACTATTGCCCTCCCATTGCCATATACAGTGCAAATAGCTCTCGCGTTGTTCCCAGCAAGTACAGTGTATTGGACTGAAGAGGAGCTACTGTTCTTGTCAGTTTCCTAAGCTGAGTTAAACTAGGTATGGCCCGTGTGTTTAGGAAGCACAGTTCTTTTGTTCTGAGAAAGCTCACTATTCTGGCCCTATAGGAAACACAGTAGAGTAGAAGAGTGCTCTTTTCTGAGAAGATGAGTGTGTTTCTTGTAAGGCGAGCTAGCATTTGTTTCCCAGTCCTAAATGGAGTTGAATCACATGCAGTTTTTGGTCCTATGAGCTAGAGATGTTTTCTGGTAAGGAAAGTCACTATTGCGCTCACATTGCCACACACAGTGCAAAGAGGACTCGCGTCTGTTCCCATCAAGTACAGTGTATTGGACTGAAGAGGAGGTACTGTTCTTGTCAGTTTCCTAAGCAGAGTTGAACTAGATATGGCCCCTGTGTGTAGGAAGCACAGTTCTTTTGTTCTGAGCAACCTGACTGTTCGGACCCCATAGGAAACACAGTAGAGTAGAAGAGTGCGCTTTTCTCAAAAGCAGAGTGTGTTTCTTGTAAGGCGAACTAGTGCTTGTTTCCCAGTCAGAAATGGAGTTTAATCCCATGCAGTTTCTGGTCCTACGAGCAAGAGATGTTAACTGGTAAGAAGAGTCACTATTGCGCTCCCATTTCCATATACAGTGCAAATAGCTCTCGCGTCTGTTCCCAGCAAGTACAGTGTATTGGACTGAAGAGGAGCTACTGTTCTTGTCAGTTTCCTAAGCGGAGTTAAACTAGATATGGCCCGTGTGTGTAGGAAGCCCAGTTCTTTTGTTCTGAGCAAGCTCACTGTTTGAACCCATAGTAAACACAGTAGATTGGAAGAGTGCTCTTTTCTCAAAAGCAGAGTGTGTTTCTTATAAGGTGAGCTAGCATTTGTTTCCCAGTCCTAAATGGAGTTGAATCCCATGCAGTTTCTGGTCCTACGTGCAAGAGATGTTAACTGGTAAGAAGAGTCACTATTGCCCTCCCATTGCCATATACAGTGCAAATAGCTCTCGCGTTGTTCCTAGCAAGTACAGTGTATTGCACTGAAGAGGAGCTACTGTTCTTGTCAGTTTCCTAAGAGGAGTTAAACTAGGTATGGCCCATGTTTGTAGGAAGCACAGTTCTTTTGTTCTGAGCAAGCTCACTATTCTGACCCTATAGGAAACACAGTAGAGTAGAAGAGTGCTCTTTTCTGAGAAGCAGAGTGTGTTTCTTGTAAGGTGAGCTAGCATTTGTTTCCCAGTCCTAAATGGAGTTGAATCACATGCAGTTTCTGGTCCTACGAGCAAGAGTTGTTTTCTGGTAAGAAGAGTCACTATTGCACTCCCTTTGTCATACACAGGGCAAATAGCACTGGCGTCTGTTCCCAGCATGTACAGTGTATTGGACTGAAGAGAAGCTACTGTTCTTGTCAGTTTCCTATGCCGAATTGAACTAGATATGGCCGTGTGTGTAGGAAGCACAGTTCTTTTGTTATGAGCAAGCTCACTCTTTTGGCACTTTATGAAACACAGTAGAGTAGAAGAGTGCTCTTTATCAAAAGCAGAGTGTGTTTCTTGTAAGGCGAGCTCGCGTTTGTTTCCCAGTCCTAAATTGAGTTCAATCACATGCAGTTTTTGGTCCTATGAGCTAGAGTTGTTTTCTGGTAAGGAAAGTCACTATGCGCTCCCATTGCCACACACAGTGCAAAGAGGACTCGCGTCTGTTCCCATCAAATACAGTGTATTGGACTGAAGAGGAGCTACTGTTCTTGTCAGTTTCCTAAGCAGAGTTGAACTAGATATGGCCCGTGTGTTTAGGAAGACCAGTTCTTTTGTACTGTAAGCTCACTGATCGAACCCATAGGAAACAGAGTAGAGTAGAAGAGTGCTCTTTTCTGAAAAGCAGAGTGTGTTTCTTGTAAGGCGAGCTAGCGTTTTTTTCCCGTCCTAAATCTAGTTGAATCACATGCAGTTTCTGGTCCTACGAACAAGAGTTGTTTTCTGGTAAGAAGAGTCACTATTGAGCTCCCATTGTCATACACAGGGCAAATAGCACTCGCGTCTGTTCCCAGCATGTACAGTGTATTGGACTGAAGATGATCTACTGCTCTTGTCAGTTTCCTAAGCAGAGTTGAACTAGATATGGCCCGTTTGTGTAGGAAGCACAGTTCTTTTGTTCTGAGCAAGCTCACTGTTCTGGCACTATAGGAAACACAGTAGAGTAGAAGAGTGCTCTTTTCTCAAAAGTAGAGTGTATTTCTTGTAAGGCAAGCTAGCATTTGTTTCCCAGTCCTAAATGGAGTTGAATCACATGCAGTTTCTGGTCCTATGAGCAAGAGTTGTATTCTGTTAAGAAGAGTCTCTATTGCACTCCCATTGTCATACACAGGGCAAATAGCACTGGCCTCTGTTCCCAGCATGTACAGTGTATTGGACTGAAGAGGATCTACTGTTCTTGTCAGTTTCCTAAGCAGAATTGAACTAGATATGGCCCATGTTTAGGAAGCACAGTTCTTTTGTTCTGAGCAAGCTCACTGTTCGGGCCTTATAAAAAACACAATAGAGTAGAAGAGTGATCTTTTCTCAAAAGCAGAGTGTGTTTCTTGTAAGGCGAGCTATCGTTTGTTTCCCAGTACTAATTGGAGTTGAATCACATGCAGATTTTGATCCTACGAGCAAGAGTTGTTTTCTGGTAAGAAGAGTCACTATTTCGCTTTCTTTGCCATACACAGTGCAAATAGCACTCGTGTCTACTCCCAGCAAGTACAGTGTATTGGACTGAAGAGGAGCTACTGTTCTTGTCAGTTTCCTAAGCAGAGTTGAACTAGATATAGCCCGTGTGTGTAGGAAGCACAGTTCTTTTGTTTTGAGCAAGGTCACTGTTCTGGCCCTAAAGGAAACACAGTAAAGTAGAAGAGTGCTGTTTTCTCAAAAGCAGAGTGTGTTTCTTGTAAGGTGAGCTAGCGTTTGTTTCCCAGTCCTAAATGTAGTTGAATTACATGCAGTTTCTTGTCCTATGAGCAAGAGTTGTTTTCTGGTAAGAAGAGTCACTATTGCGCTCCTATTGCCATACACAGTGCAAACAACACTTGCTACTGTTCTTTGCAAGTACAGTGTATTGGACAGAAGAGGAGCTACTGTCCTTGTCAGTTTCCTAGGTAGAGTTGAACTAGATATGGCCCGTGTGTGTAGGAAGCACAGTTCTTTTGTTCTGAGCAAGCTCACTGTTCAGACCCCATAGGAAACACTGTAGAGTAGAAGAGTGCTCTTTTCTCAAAAGCAGAGTGTGTTTCTTGTAAGGCGAGCTAGCGTTTGTTTTGCAGTCCTAAGTGGAGTTGAATCACATGCAGTTTCAGGTCCTACGAGCAAGAGATTTTTCTGGTAAGAAGAGTCACTATTGAGCTCCCATTGTCATACACAGGGCAAATAGCACTGGCGTCTGTTCCCAGCAAGTACAGTGTATTGGACCGAAGTGGAGCTACTGTTCTTGTCAGTTTCCTAAGCAGAATTGAACTAGATATAGCCAGTGTTTGTAGGATGCACAGTTCTTTTGTTCTGAGCAAGCTCACTATTCTGGCCCTATAGGAAACACAGTAGAGTAGAAGAGTGCTCTTTTCTCAAAAGCAGAGAGTGTTTCTTGTAAGCTGAGCTAGCGTTTTTTACCCGTCCTAAATCCAGTTGATTCACATGCAGTTTCTGGTCCTACGAACAAGAGTTGTTTTCTGGTAAGAAGATTCACTATTGCGCTCCCATTGTCATACACAGGGCAAATAGCACTCGCGTCTGTTCCCAGCAAGTACAGTGTATTGGACTGAAGATGATCTACTGCTCTTGTCAGTTTCCTAAGCAGAGTTGAACTAGATATGGCCCCTGTGTGTAGGAAGCACAGTTCTTTTGTTCTGAGCAATTCACTGTTCTGGCACTATAGGAAACACAGTAGAGTAGAAGAGTGCTCTTTTCTCAAAAGCAGAGTGTGTTTCTTGTAAGGCGACCTAGCATTTGTTTCTCAGTCCAAAATGGAGTTGAATCACATGCAGTTTCTGGTCCTACGAGCAAGAGTTCTTTTCTAGTAAGAAGAGTCACTATTTTTCTACCATTGCCATACACAGTGCAAATAGCACTCGCGTCTGTTCCCAGCAAGTACAGTGTATTGGACTGAAGAGGAGCTACTGTTCTTGTCAGTTTCCTAAGCAGAGTTGAACTAGATATGGCCCGTGTGTGTGAAGCACAGTTCTTTTGTTCTGAGCAAGCTCAATTTTCGGACCCCATAGTAAACACAGTAGAGTAGAAGAGTGCTCTTTTCTCAAAAGCAGAGTGTGTTTCTTGTAAGGCTAGCTAGTGTTTGTTTCCCAGTCAGAAACGGAGTTGAATCCCATGCAGTTTCTGGTCCTACGAGCAAGAGTTGTTTTCTGGAAAGAAGAGTCACTATTTCGCTTTCTTTGCCATACACAGTGCAAATAGCACTCGCGTCTACTCCCAGCAAGTACAGTGTATTGGACTGAAGAGGAGCTACTGTTCTTGTCAGTTTCCTAAGCAGAGTTGAACTAGATATAGCCCATGTGTGTAGGAAGCACAGTTCTTTTGTTTTGAGCGAGCTCACTGTTCTGGCCCTAAGGGAAACACAGTAAAGTAGAAGAGTGCTCTTTTCTCAAAAGCAGAGTGTATTTCTTGTAAGGTGAGCTAGCGTTTGTTTCCCAGTCCTAAATGTAGTTGAATTACATGCAGTTTCTTGTCCTATGAACAAGAGTTGTTTTCTGGTAAGAATAGTCACTATTGCGCTCCTATTGCCATACACAGTCCAAACAACACTTGCTACTGTTCTTTGCAAGTACAGTGTATTGGACAGAAGAGGAGCTACTGTCCTTGTCAGTTTCCTAAGTAGAGTTGAACTAGATATGGCCCGTGTGTGTAGGAAGCACAGTTCTTTTGTTCTGACCAAGCTCACTGTTCGGACCCAATAGGAAACACAGTAGAGTAGAAGAGTGCTCTTTTCTCAAAAGCAGAGTGTGTTTCCTGTAAGGCGAGCTAGCGTTTGTTTCCCAGTCCTAAATGGAGTTGAATCACATGCAGTTTCTGATCCTAGGAGCAAGAGTTGTTTTCTGGTAAGAAGAGTCACTATTGCGCTCCCATTGTCATACACAGGGCAAA
>NW_026736114.1:0-83809 GCF_949786415.1 Peromyscus eremicus
AAATAGCACTCGCGTCTGTTCCCAGCAAGTACAGTGTATTGGACTGAAGAGAATCTACTGTTCTTGTCAGTTTCCTAAGCAGAGTTGAACGAGATATATCCCGTGTGTAGGAAGCACAGTTCTTTTGTTCTGAGCAATCTCACTGTTTAGACCCCATAGGAAACACAGTAGAGTAGAAGAGTGCTCTTCTCTCAAAGGCAGAGTGTGTTTCTTGAAGGCGAGCTAGCATTTGTTTCCCAGACCTAAATGGAGTTGAGTCACATGCAGTTTTTTGTCCTATGAGCAAGAGTTGTTTTCTGGTAAGACGAGTCACTATTGTGCTCCAATTGCCAGACACAGTGCAAATAGCACTTGCGTCTGTTCCCCGCAAGTACAGTGTATTGGAATGAAGAGGAGCTACTGTTCTTGTCAGTTTCATAAGCAGAGTTGAAATAGATATGGCCCGTGTGTAGGAAGCACAGTTCTTTTGTTCTGAGCAAGCTCACTGTTTCGACCCCATAGGAAACACAGTAGAGTAGAAGAGTGCTCTTTTCTCAAAAGCAGAGTGTGTTTCATGTAAGGCGAGCTAGTATTTGTTTCCCAGTCCTAAATGGAGTTGAATCACATGCAGTTTCTGGTCCTACGTGGAAGAGTTTTTTTATGGCAGGAAAAGTCACTGTTGTGCTGCCATTGCCATACACAGGACAAATAGCACTGTTGTCTGTTTCCAGTAGTACAGTGTATTGGAATGAAGAGGATCTACTGTTCTTTTCAGGTTCCTAAGCGGAATTGAAATAAGTATGGCGGTGTGTGTAGGAAGCACAGTTTTTTTGTTCTGAGCAATCTCACTGTTCGGACCCCATAGGAAACACAGTAGAGTAGAAGAGTGCTCTTTTCTCTAAAGCAGAGTGTGTTTCTTGTAAGGCGAGCTAGCGTTTGTTTCCCAGTCCTAAATGGAGTTGAATCCCATGCAGTTTCTGGTCCTCCGAGGAAGAGTTGTTTTCTGGTAAGAAGAGTCACTATTGTGCTGCCATTGCCATACACAGGACAAATAGCACTGGCGTCTGTTCCCAGCAAGTGCAGTGTATTGGACTGAGCAGGAGCTACTGTTCTTGTCAGGTTCCTAAGCAGACTTGAACTAGATGTGGCCCTGTGTGTAGGAAGCACAGTTTTTTTGTTCTGAGCAAGCTCACTGTTCGGAACACATAGGAAACAGAGTAGAATAGAAGAGTGCTCTTTTCTCAAAAGCAGAGTGTGTTTCTTGGAAGGCGAGCTAGCGTTTGTTTCCCAGTCCTAAATGGAGTTCAGTCACATGCAGTTTTTTGTCCTACGAGCAAGAGTTGTTTTCTGGTAGGACGAGTCACTATTGTGCTCCAATTGCCATACACAGTGCAAATAGCACTCGCGTCTGTTCCCAGCAAGTACAGTGTATTGGACTGAAGAAGAGCTACTGTTCTTGTCAGTTTCCTAAGCAGAGCTGAACTAGATATGGCCAGTTTGTGTAGGAAGCACAGTTCTTTTGTTCTGAGCAAGCTCACTGTTCGGACCCCATAGGCAACACAGTAGAATAGAAGACTGCTCTTTTCTCAAAAGCAGAGTGTGTTTCAAGTAAGGCGAGCTAGCGTTTGTTTCCCAGTCCTAAATGGAGTGGAATCACATGCAGTTTCTGCTCCTACGAGCAAGAGTTGTTTTATGGTAAGAATAGTCACTCTTGCGCTGCCATTGCCATACACAGGACAAATAGCACTGGCGTCTTTTCCCAGCAAGTACAGTGTATTGGACTGAAGAGGATCTACTGTTCTTGTCAGTTTCCTAAGCAGAGTTGAACTAGATATGGCCGTGTGTGTAGGAAGCACAGTTCTTTTGTTCTGAGCAAGATCACTGTTCAGACGCCATAGGAAGCACAGTAAAGTAGAAGAGTGCTCTTTTCTCAAGAGCAAAGTTTGTTTCTTGTAAGACAAGCTAGCGTTTGTTTCCCAGTCCTAAATGGAGTTGAATCACATGTAGTTTCTGGTCCTACGAGCAAGAGTTGTTTTCTGGTAAGGAAAGTCACTATTGCGCTCCCATTGCCATACACAGTGCAAATAGCACTCACGTCTGTTCCCAGCAAGTACAGTGTATCGGACTGAAGAGGAGCTACTGTTCTTGTCAGTTTCCAAAGCAGACTTGAACTAGATATGGCCGTGTGTGTAGGAAGCACGGTTTTTTTTGTTCTGAGCAATCTCACTGTTCGGACCCCATAGGAAAAACAGTAGAGTAGAAGAGTGCTCTTTTCTCAAAAGCAGAGTGAGTTTCTCGTAAGGCGAGCTAGCGTTTGTGTCCCAGTACTAAATTGAGTTGAATCACATGCAGTTTCTGGTCCTACGAGCAAGAGTTGTTTTATGGTAAGAATAGTCACTCTTGCGCTGCCATTGCCATACACAGGACAAATAGCACTGGCGTCTCTTCCCAGCAAGTACAGTGTATTGGACTGAAGAGGATCTACTGTTCTTGTCAGTTTCCTAAGCAGAGTTGAACTAGATATGGCCGTGTGTGTAGGAAGCACAGTTCTTTTGTTCTGAGCAAGCTCACTGTTCAGACCCCATAGGAAGCACAGTAGAGTAGAAGAGTGCTCTTTACTCAAAAGCAAAGTTTGTTTCTTGTAAGACAAGCTAGCGTTTGTTTCCCAGTCCTAAATGGAGTTGAATCACATGCAGTTTCTGGTCCTATGAGCAAGAGTTGTTTTCTGGTAAGGAAAGTCACTATTGCGCTCCCATTGCCATACACAGTGCAAATAGCACATGCGTCTGTTCCCAGCAAGTGCAGTGTATGGGACTGAAGAGGAGCTACTGTTCTTGTAAGTTTCCTAAGCAGATTTGAACTAGATATGGCCCGTGTGTGTAGGAAGCACAGTTCTTTTGTTCTGAGCAAGCTCACTGTTATGGCCCTATAGGAAACAAGTAGAGTAGAAGAGTGCTCTTTTATCTAAAGCAGAGTGTGTTTCTTGTAAGGCGAGCTCGCGTTTGTTTCCCAGTCCTAAATGGAGTTGAGTCACATGCAGTTTTTGGTCCTACGAGCAACAGTTATTTTCTGGTAAGGAGAGTCACTACTGCGCTCCAAATGCCATACACAGTGCAAATAGCATTCGCGTCTGTTCCCACCAAGTACAGTGTATTGGACTGTATAGGAGCTACTGTTCTTGTCAGTTTCCTAAGCAGAGTTGAACTAGATATGGTCCATGTGTGTAGGAAGCACAGTTCTTTTGTTCTAAGCAAGCTCACTGTTTGGACCCCATAGGAAACACAGTAGAGTAGAAGAGTGCTCTTTTCTCAAAAGCAGAGTGTGTTTCTTGTAAGGCAAGCTAGCGTTTGTTTCCCAGTCCTAAATGGAGTTGAATCACATGCAGTTTCTGGTCCTACGAGCAAGAGTTGTTTTCTGGTAAGGAAAGTCATTATTGCGCTCCCATTGCCATACACTGTGCAAATAGCACTCGCGTCTGTTCCCAGCAAGTACAGTGTATCGGACTTACTGTTCTTGTCAGTTTCCTAAGCAGAGTTGAACTAGATAGGGTCAGTGTGTGTAGGAAGCACAGTTCTTTTATTCTGAGCAAGCTCACTGTTTGGACACCATAGGAAACACAGTAGAGTAGAAGAGTGCTCTTTTCTCTAAAGCAGAGTGTGTTTCTTGTAAGGAGAGCTAGCGTTTGTTTCCCAGTCCTAAATGGAGCTGAATCCCATGCAGTTTCTGTTCCTACGAGGCAAGAGTTGTTTTCTGGTAATAAGAGTCAATATTGCGCTGCCATTGCCATACACAGGACAAATAGCACTGGCATCTGTTCCCAGCAAGTACAGTGTATTGGACTGAAGAGGATCTACTGTTCTTGTCAGGTTCGTAAGCAGAATTGAACTAGATATGGCCCTGTGTCTAGGAAGCACAGTTCTTTTGTTCTGAGCAAGTTCACTGTTCGGACTTCTTAGGAAAACACAGTAGAGTAGAAGAGTGCTCTTTTCTCTAAAGCAGAGTGTGTTTCTTTTAAGGCGAGCTAGTGTTTGTTCCACAATCCTAAATGGAGTTGAATCACATGCAGTTTCTGGTCCTATGAGCAAGAGTTGTTTTCTGGTATGAAGAGTCACTATTGTGCTCCCATTGTCATACACAGTGCAAATAGCACTGGCGTCTGTTCCCATCAGTACAGTGTGTTGGACTAAAGAGGATCTACTGTTCTTGTCAGGTTCCTAAGCAGAGTTGAACTAGATATGCCTTGTGTGTAGGAAGCACACTTCTTTTGTTCTGAGCAAGCTCACTGTTCTGGCCCTGTAGGAAACACAGTAGAGTAGAAGAGTGCTTCTTTCTCTAAAGCAGAGTGTGTTTCTTGTAAGGCGAGGTAGCGTTTGTTTCCCAGTCCTAAATGGAGTTGAATCACATGCAGGTTTTGTTCCTACGTGCAAGAGTTCTTTTCTGGTAAGGAAAGTCACTATTGCGCTTCCATGGTCATACACCGTGCAAATAGCACTCGCGGTCTGTTCCCAGCAAGTACAGTGTATTGGACTGAAGAGAATCTACTGTTCTTGTCAGTTTCCTAAGCAGAGTTGAACGAGATATATCCCGTGTGTAGGAAGCACAGTTCTTTTGTTCTGAGCAATCTCACTGTTTAGACCCCATAGGAAACACAGTAGAGTAGAAGAGTGCTCTTCTCTCAAAAGCAGAGTGTGTTTCTTGAAGGCGAGCTAGCATTTGTTTTCCCAGACCTAAATGGAGTTGAGTCACAATGCAGTTTTTTGTCCTATGAGCAAGAGTTGTTTTCTGGTAAGACGAGTCACTATTGTGCTCCAATTGCCAGACACAGTGCAAATAGCACTTGCCGTCTGTTCCCCGCAAGTACAGTGTATTGGAATGAAGAGGAGCTACTGTTCTTGTCAGTTTCATAAGCAGAGTTGAAATAGATATGGCCCGTGTGTAGGAAGCACAGTTCTTTTGTTCTGAGCAAGCTCACTGTTTCGACCCCATAGGAAACACAGTTAGAGTAGAAGAGTGCTCTTTTCTCAAAAGCAGAGTGTGTTTCATGTAAGGCGAGCTAGTATTTGTTTTCCCAGTCCTAAATGGAGTTGAATCACATGCAGTTTCTGGTCCTACGTGGAAGAGTTTTTTTTATGGCAGGAAAAGTCACTGTTGTGCTGCCATTGCCATACACAGGACAAAATAGCACTGTTGTCTGTTTCCAGTAGTACAGTGTATTGGAATGAAGAGGATCTACTGTTCTTTTCAGGTTCCTAAGCGGAATTGAAATAAGTATGGCGGTGTGTGTAGGAAGCACAGTTTTTTTGTTCTGAGCAATCTCACTGTTCGGGACCCCATAGGAAACACAGTAGAGTAGAAGAGTGCTCTTTTCTCTAAAGCAGAGTGTGTTTCTTGTAAGGCGAGCTAGCGTTTGTTTCCCAGTCCTAAATGGAGTTGAATCCCATGCAGTGTTTCTGGTCCTCCGAGGAAGAGTTGTTTTCTGGGTAAGAGAGTCACTATTGTGCTGCCATTGCCATACACAGGACAAATAGCACTGGCGTCTGTTCCAGCAAGTGCAGTGTATTGGACTGAGCAGGAGCTACTGTTCTTGTCAGGTTCCTAAGCAGACTTGAACTAGATGTGGCCTTGTGTGTAGGAAGCACAGTTTTTTTGTTCTGAGCAAGCTCACTGTTCGGAACACATAGGAAAACAGAGTAGAATAGAAGAGTGCTCTTTTCTCAAAAGCAGAGTGTGTTTCTTGGAGGCGAGCTAGCGTTTGTTTCCCAGTCCTAAATGGAGTTCAGTCACATGCAGTTTTTTGTCCTACGAGCAAGAGTTGTTTTCTAGGTAGGACGAGTCACTATTGTCCTCCAATTGCCATACACAGTGCAAATAGCACTCGCGTCTGTTCCCAGCAAGTACAGTGTATTGGACTGAAGAAGAGCTACTGTTCTTGTCAGTTTCCTAAGCAGAGCTGAACTAGATATGGCCAGTTTGTGTAGGAAGCACAGTTCTTTTGTTCTGAGCAAGCTCACTGTTCGGACCCCATAGGCAACACAGTAGAATAGAAGACTGCTCTTTTCTCAAAAGCAGAGTGTGTTTCAAGTAAGGCGAGCTAGCGTTTGTTCCCAGTCCTAAATGGAGTGGAATCACAGCAGTTTCTGCTCCTACGAGCAAGAGTTGTTTTATGGTAAGAATAGTCACTCTTGCGCTGCCATTGCCATACACAGGACAAATAGCACTGGCGTCTTTTCCAGCAAGTACAGTGTATTGGACTGAAGAGGATCTACTGTTCTTGTCAGTTTCCTAAGCAGAGTTTGAACTAGATATGGCCGTGTGTGTAGGAAGCACAGTTCTTTTGTTCTGAGCAAGATCACTGTTCAGACGCCATAGGAAGCACAGTAAAGTAGAAGAGTGCTCTTTTCTCAAGAGCAAAGTTTGTTTCTTGTAAGACAAGCTAGCGTTTGTTTCCCAGTCCTAAATGGAGTTGAATCACATGTAGTTTCTGGTCCTACGAGCAAGAGTTGTTTTCTGGTAAGGAAAGTCACTATTGCGCTCCCATTGCCATACACAGTGCAAATAGCACTCACGTCTGTTCCCAGCAAGTACAGTGTATCGGACTGAAGAGGAGCTACTGTTCTTGTCAGTTTCCAAAGCAGACTTGAACTAGATATGGCCGTGTGTGTAGGAAGCACGGTTTTTTTGTTCTGAGCAATCTCACTGTTCGGACCCCATAGGAAAAACAGTAGAGTAGAAGAGTGCTCTTTTCTCAAAAGCAGAGTGAGTTTCTCGTAAGGCGAGCTAGCGTTTGTGTCCCAGTACTAAATTGAGTTGAATCACATGCAGTTTCTGGTCCTACGAGCAAGAGTTGTTTTATGGTAAGAATAGTCACTCTTGCGCTGCCATTGCCATACACAGGACAAATAGCACTGGCGTCTCTTCCCAGCAAGTACAGTGTATTGGACTGAAGAGGATCTACTGTTCTTGTCAGTTTCCTAAGCAGAGTTGAACTAGATATGGCCGTGTGTGTAGGAAGCACAGTTCTTTTGTTCTGAGCAAGCTCACTGTTCAGACCCCATAGGAAGCACAGTAGAGTAGAAGAGTGCTCTTTACTCAAAAGCAAAGTTTGTTTCTTGTAAGACAAGCTAGCGTTTGTTTCCCAGTCCTAAATGGAGTTGAATCACATGCAGTTTCTGGTCCTATGAGCAAGAGTTGTTTTCTGGTAAGGAAAGTCACTATTGCGCTCCCATTGCCATACACAGTGCAAATAGCACATGCGTCTGTTCCCAGCAAGTGCAGTGTATGGGACTGAAGAGGAGCTACTGTTCTTGTAAGTTTCCTAAGCAGATTTGAACTAGATATGGCCCGTGTGTGTAGGAAGCACAGTTCTTTTGTTCTGAGCAAGCTCACTGTTATGGCCCTATAGGAAACAAGTAGAGTAGAAGAGTGCTCTTTTATCTAAAGCAGAGTGTGTTTCTTGTAAGGCGAGCTCGCGTTTGTTTCCCAGTCCTAAATGGAGTTGAGTCACATGCAGTTTTTGGTCCTATGAGCAACAGTTATTTTCTGGTAAGGAGAGTCACTACTGCGCTCCAAATGCCATACACAGTGCAAATAGCATTCGCGTCTGTTCCCACCAAGTACAGTGTATTGGACTGTATAGGAGCTACTGTTCTTGTCAGTTTCCTAAGCAGAGTTGAACTAGATATGGTCCATGTGTGTAGGAAGCACAGTTCTTTTGTTCTAAGCAAGCTCACTGTTTGGACCCCATAGGAAACACAGTAGAGTAGAAGAGTGCTCTTTTCTCAAAAGCAGAGTGTGTTTCTTGTAAGGCAAGCTAGCGTTTGTTTCCCAGTCCTAAATGGAGTTGAATCACATGCAGTTTCTGGTCCTACGAGCAAGAGTTGTTTTCTGGTAAGGAAAGTCATTATTGCGCTCCCATTGCCATACACTGTGCAAATAGCACTCGCGTCTGTTCCCAGCAAGTACAGTGTATCGGACTGCAGAGGAGCTACTGTTCTTGTCAGTTTCCTAAGCAGAGTTGAACTAGATAGGGTCAGTGTGTGTAGGAAGCACAGTTCTTTTATTCTGAGCAAGCTCACTGTTTGGACACCATAGGAAACACAGTAGAGTAGAAGAGTGCTCTTTTCTCTAAAGCAGAGTGTGTTTCTTGTAAGGAGAGCTAGCGTTTGTTTCCCAGTCCTAAATGGAGCTGAATCCCATGCAGTTTCTGTTCCTACGAGCAAGAGTTGTTTTCTGGTAATAAGAGTCAATATTGCGCTGCCATTGCCATACACAGGACAAATAGCACTGGCATCTGTTCCCAGCAAGTACAGTGTATTGGACTGAAGAGGATCTACTGTTCTTGTCAGGTTCGTAAGCAGAATTGAACTAGATATGGCCCTGTGTCTAGGAAGCACAGTTCTTTTGTTCTGAGCAAGTTCACTGTTCGGACTTCTTAGGAAACACAGTAGAGTAGAAGAGTGCTCTTTTCTCTAAAGCAGAGTGTGTTTCTTTTAAGGCGAGCTAGTGTTTGTTTCACAATCCTAAATGGAGTTGAATCACATGCAGTTTCTGGTCCTATGAGCAAGAGTTGTTTTCTGGTATGAAGAGTCACTATTGTGCTCCCATTGTCATACACAGTGCAAATAGCACTGGCGTCTGTTCCCATCAGTACAGTGTGTTGGACTAAAGAGGATCTACTGTTCTTGTCAGGTTCCTAAGCAGAGTTGAACTAGATATGGCCTTGTGTGTAGGAAGCACACTTCTTTTGTTCTGAGCAAGCTCACTGTTCTGGCCCTGTAGGAAACACAGTAGAGTAGAAGAGTGCTTCTTTCTCTAAAGCAGAGTGTGTTTCTTGTAAGGCGAGGTAGCGTTTGTTTCCCAGTCCTAAATGGAGTTGAATCACATGCAGGTTTTGTTCCTACGTGCAAGAGTTCTTTTCTGGTAAGGAAAGTCACTATTGCGCTTCCATGGTCATACACCGTGCAAATAGCACTCGCGTCTGTTCCCAGCAAGTACAGTGTATTGGACTGAAGAGAATCTACTGTTCTTGTCAGTTTCCTAAGCAGAGTTGAACGAGATATATCCCGTGTGTAGGAAGCACAGTTCTTTTGTTCTGAGCAATCTCACTGTTTAGACCCCATAGGAAACACAGTAGAGTAGAAGAGTGCTCTTCTCTCAAAAGCAGAGTGTGTTTCTTGAAGGCGAGCTAGCATTTGTTTCCCAGACCTAAATGGAGTTGAGTCACATGCAGTTTTTTGTCCTACGAGCAAGAGTTGTTTTCTGGTAAGACGAGTCACTATTGTGCTCCAATTGCCAGACACAGTGCAAATAGCACTTGCGTCTGTTCCCCGCAAGTACAGTGTATTGGAATGAAGAGGAGCTACTGTTCTTGTCAGTTTCATAAGCAGAGTTGAAATAGATATGGCCCGTGTGTAGGAAGCACAGTTCTTTTGTTCTGAGCAAGCTCACTGTTTCGACCCCATAGGAAACACAGTAGAGTAGAAGAGTGCTCTTTTCTCAAAAGCAGAGTGTGTTTCATGTAAGGCGAGCTAGTATTTGTTTCCCAGTCCTAAATGGAGTTGAATCACATGCAGTTTCTGGTCCTACGTGGAAGAGTTTTTTTATGGCAGGAAAAGTCACTGTTGTGCTGCCATTGCCATACACAGGACAAATAGCACTGTTGTCTGTTTCCAGTAGTACAGTGTATTGGAATGAAGAGGATCTACTGTTCTTTTCAGGTTCCTAAGCGGAATTGAAATAAGTATGGCGGTGTGTGTAGGAAGCACAGTTTTTTTGTTCTGAGCAATCTCACTGTTCGGACCCCATAGGAAACACAGTAGAGTAGAAGAGTGCTCTTTTCTCTAAAGCAGAGTGTGTTTCTTGTAAGGCGAGCTAGCGTTTGTTTCCCAGTCCTAAATGGAGTTGAATACCATGCAGTTTCTGGTCCTCCGAGGAAGAGTTGTTTTCTGGTAAGAAGAGTCACTATTGTGCTGCCATTGCCATACACAGGACAAATAGCACTGGCGTCTGTTCCCAGCAAGTGCAGTGTATTGGACTGAGCAGGAGCTACTGTTCTTGTCAGGTTCCTAAGCAGACTTGAACTAGATGTGGCCCTGTGTGTAGGAAGCACAGTTTTTTTGTTCTGAGCAAGCTCACTGTTCGGAACACATAGGAAACAGAGTAGAATAGAAGAGTGCTCTTTTCTCAAAAGCAGAGTGTGTTTCTTGGAAGGCGAGCTAGCGTTTGTTTCCCAGTCCTAAATGGAGTTCAGTCACATGCAGTTTTTTGTCCTACGAGCAAGAGTTGTTTTCTGGTAGGACGAGTCACTATTGTGCTCCAATTGCCATACACAGTGCAAATAGCACTCGCGTCTGTTCCCAGCAAGTACAGTGTATTGGACTGAAGAAGAGCTACTGTTCTTGTCAGTTTCCTAAGCAGAGCTGAACTAGATATGGCCAGTTTGTGTAGGAAGCACAGTTCTTTTGTTCTGAGCAAGCTCACTGTTCGGACCCCATAGGCAACACAGTAGAATAGAAGACTGCTCTTTTCTCAAAAGCAGAGTGTGTTTCAAGTAAGGCGAGCTAGCGTTTGTTTCCCAGTCCTAAATGGAGTGGAATCACATGCAGTTTCTGCTCCTACGAGCAAGAGTTGTTTTATGGTAAGAATAGTCACTCTTGCGCTGCCATTGCCATACACAGGACAAATAGCACTGGCGTCTTTTCCCAGCAAGTACAGTGTATTGGACTGAAGAGGATCTACTGTTCTTGTCAGTTTCCTAAGCAGAGTTGAACTAGATATGGCCGTGTGTGTAGGAAGCACAGTTCTTTTGTTCTGAGCAAGATCACTGTTCAGACGCCATAGGAAGCACAGTAAAGTAGAAGAGTGCTCTTTTCTCAAGAGCAAAGTTTGTTTCTTGTAAGACAAGCTAGCGTTTGTTTCCCAGTCCTAAATGGAGTTGAATCACATGTAGTTTCTGGTCCTACAAGCAAGAGTTGTTTTCTGGTAAGGAAAGTCACTATTGCGCTCCCATTGCCATACACAGTGCAAATAGCACTCACGTCTGTTCCCAGCAAGTACAGTGTATCGGACTGAAGAGGAGCTACTGTTCTTGTCAGTTTCCAAAGCAGACTTGAACTAGATATGGCCGTGTGTGTAGGAAGCACGGTTTTTTTGTTCTGAGCAATCTCACTGTTCGGACCCCATAGGAAAAACAGTAGAGTAGAAGAGTGCTCTTTTCTCAAAAGCAGAGTGAGTTTCTCGTAAGGCGAGCTAGCGTTTGTGTCCCAGTACTAAATTGAGTTGAATCACATGCAGTTTCTGGTCCTACGAGCAAGAGTTGTTTTATGGTAAGAATAGTCACTCTTGCGCTGCCATTGCCATACACAGGACAAATAGCACTGGCGTCTCTTCCCAGCAAGTACAGTGTATTGGACTGAAGAGGATCTACTGTTCTTGTCAGTTTCCTAAGCAGAGTTGAACTAGATATGGCCGTGTGTGTAGGAAGCACAGTTCTTTTGTTCTGAGCAAGCTCACTGTTCAGACCCCATAGGAAGCACAGTAGAGTAGAAGAGTGCTCTTTACTCAAAAGCAAAGTTTGTTTCTTGTAAGACAAGCTAGCGTTTGTTTCCCAGTCCTAAATGGAGTTGAATCACATGCAGTTTCTGGTCCTATGAGCAAGAGTTGTTTTCTGGTAAGGAAAGTCACTATTGCGCTCCCATTGCCATACACAGTGCAAATAGCACATGCGTCTGTTCCCAGCAAGTGCAGTGTATGGGACTGAAGAGGAGCTACTGTTCTTGTAAGTTTCCTAAGCAGATTTGAACTAGATATGGCCCGTGTGTGTAGGAAGCACAGTTCTTTTGTTCTGAGCAAGCTCACTGTTATGGCCCTATAGGAAACAAGTAGAGTAGAAGAGTGCTCTTTTATCTAAAGCAGAGTGTGTTTCTTGTAAGGCGAGCTCGCGTTTGTTTCCCAGTCCTAAATGGAGTTGAGTCACATGCAGTTTTTGGTCCTACGAGCAACACTTATTTTCTGGTAAGGAGAGTCACTACTGCGCTCCAAATGCCATACACAGTGCAAATAGCATTCGCGTCTGTTCCCACCAAGTACAGTGTATTGGACTGTATAGGAGCTACTGTTCTTGTCAGTTTCCTAAGCAGAGTTGAACTAGATATGGTCCATGTGTGTAGGAAGCACAGTTCTTTTGTTCTAAGCAAGCTCACTGTTTGGACCCCATAGGAAACACAGTAGAGTAGAAGAGTGCTCTTTTCTCAAAAGCAGAGTGTGTTTCTTGTAAGGCAAGCTAGCGTTTGTTTCCCAGTCCTAAATGGAGTTGAATCACATGCAGTTTCTGGTCCTACGAGCAAGAGTTGTTTTCTGGTAAGGAAAGTCATTATTGCGCTCCCATTGCCATACACTGTGCAAATAGCACTCGCGTCTGTTCCCAGCAAGTACAGTGTATCGGACTGCAGAGGAGCTACTGTTCTTGTCTAATTTCCTAAGCAGAGTTGAACTAGATAGGGTCAGTGTGTGTAGGAAGCACAGTTCTTTTATTCTGAGCAAGCTCACTGTTTAGACACCATAGGAAACACAGTAGAGTAGAAGAGTGCTCTTTTCTCTAAAGCAGAGTGTGTTTCTTGTAAGGAGAGCTAGCGTTTGTTTCCCAGTCCTAAATGGAGTTGAATCCCATGCAGTTTCTGGTCCTACGAGCAAGAGTTGTTTTCTGGTAATAAGAGTCAATATTGCGCTGCCATTGCCATACACAGGACAAATAGCACTGGCATCTGTTCCCAGCAAGTACAGTGTATTGGACTGAAGAGGATCTACTGTTCTTGTCAGGATCGTAAGCAGAATTGAACTAGATATGGCCCTGTGTCTAGGAAGCACAGTTCTTTTGTTCTGAGCAAGTTCACTGTTCGGACTTCTTAGGAAATACAGTAGAGTAGAAGAGTGCTCTTTTCTCTAAAGCAGAGTGTGTTTCTTTTAAGGCGAGCTAGTGTTTGTTTCACAGTCCTAAATGGAGTTGAATCACATGCAGTTTCTGGTTCTATGAGCAAGAGTTGTTTTCTGGTAAGAAGAGTCACTATTGTGCTCCCATTGTCATACACAGTGCAAATAGCACTGGCGTCTGTTCCCACCAGTACAGTTTATTGGACTAAAGAGGATCTAATGTTCTTGTCAGGTTCCTAAGCAGAGTTGAACTAGATATGGCCTTGTGTGTAGGAAGCACACTTCTTTTGTTCTGAGCAAGCTCAGTGTTCTGGCCCTGTAGGAAACACAGTAGAGTAGAAGAGTGCTTCTTTCTCTAAAGCAGAGTGTGTTTCTTGTAAGGCGAGGCAGCGTTTGTTTCCCAGTCTTAAATGGAGTTGAATCACATGCAGGTTCTGGTCCTACTAGCAAGAGTTGTTTTCTGGTAAGGAAAGTCACTATTGCGCTTCCATGGTCATACACCGTGCAAATAGCACTCGCGTCTGTTCCCAGCAAGTACAGTGTATTGGACTGAAGAGAATCTACTGTTCTTGTCAGTTTCCTAAGCAGAGTTGAACGAGATATATCCCGTGTGTAGGAAGCACAGTTTTTTTGTTCTGAGCAAGCTTACTGTTCGGAACCCATAGGAAACACAGTAGAGTAGAAGAGTGCTCTTTTCTCAAAAGCAGAGTGTGTTTCTTGTAAGGCGAGCTAGCGTTTGGTTCTCAGTCCTAAATGGAGTTGAGTCACATGCAGTATTTTGTCCTACAAGCAAGAGTTGTTTTCTGGTAAGACGAGTCACTATTGTGCTCCAATTGCCATACACAGTGCAAATAGCACTCGCGTCTGTTCCCAGAAAGTACAGTGTATTGGACTGAAGAGGAGCTATTGTTCTTGTCAGTTTCCTAAGCAGAATTGAACTAGATATGGCCCGTGTGTAGGAAGCACAGTTCTTTTGTTCTGAGCAAGCTCACTGTTCGGACCCCATAGAAAACACAGTAGAGTAGAAGAGTGCTCTTTTCTCAAGAGCAGAATGTGTTTCATGTAAGGCGAGCTAGCATTTGTTTCCCAGTCCTAAATGGAGATGAATCACATGCAGTTTCTGGTCCTACCAGCAAGAGTTGTTTTCTGGTAAGGAAATTCACTATTGCGCTCCCATTGCAATACACAGTGCAAAGAGCACTGGCTTCTTTCCCAGCAAGTACAGTGTATCGGACTGAAGAGGAGCTACTGTTCTGGTCAGTTTCCTAAGCAGAGTTGAACTAGATATGGCCCATGTGTAGGAAGCACAGTTCTTTTGTTCTGAGCAAGCTTACTGTTCTGGCCCTACAGGAAACACAGTAGAGTAGAAGAGTGCTTTTTCTCTAAAGCAGAGTGTGTTTCTTGTAAGGCCAGCTAGCGTTTGTTTTCCAGTCCTAAATGGAGTTGAATCACATGCAGTTTCTGGTCCTACGAGCAAGAGTTGTTTTCTGGTAAGGAAAGTCACTATTGCACTCCTATTGCCATACACAGTGCAAATAGCACTCGCGTCTGTTCCCAGCAAGTACAGTGTATCGGACTGAAGAGGAGCTACTGATCTTGTCAGTTTCCTAAGCAGAGTTGAACTAGATATGGTCGGTGTGTGTAGGAAGCACAGTTCTTTTATTCTGAGCAAGATCACTGTTTGGATCCCATAGGAAATACAGTAGAGTAGAAGAGTGCTCTTTTCTCAAAAGCAGAGTGTGTTTCTTGTAAGGAGAGCTAGCGTTTGTTTCCCAGTCCTAAATGGAGTTGAATCACATGCAGTTTCTGGTCCTACGAGCAAGAGTTATTTTCTCGTAAGAAGAGTCAATATTGCACTGCCATTGCCATACACAGGACAAATAGCACTGGCGTCTGTTCCCAGCAAGCACAGTGTATTGGACTGAACAGGATCTACTGTTCTTGTCAGGTTCCTAAGCAGACTTGAACTAGATATGGCCGTGTGTGTAGGAAGCACATTTTTTTTGTTCTGAGCAAGCTCACTGCTCGGAACACATAGGAAACACAGTAGAATAGAAGAGTGCTCTTTTCTCAAAAGCAGTGTGTGTTTCTTGTAAGCGAGCTAGCGTTTGTTTCCTAGTCCTAAATGGAATTGAATCACATGCAGTTTGTGGTCCTACGAACAAGAGTTGTTTTCTTGTAAGGAAAATCACTATTGCGCTCCCATTGCCATACACCTGGCAAATAGCACTCGCATCTTTTCCCAGCAAGTACAGTGTACTGGACTGAACAGGAGCTACTGTTCTTGTCAGTTTCCTAAGCAGAGTTGAACTAGATATGGTCCGTGCGTGTAGAAAGGACAGTTCTTTTGTTCTGAGCAAGCTTACTGTTTGGAACCCATAAGAAACACAGTAGAGTAGAAGAGTGCTCTTTTCTCAAAAGCAGAGTGTGTTTTTGTAAGGCAAGCTAGCGTTTGTTTCCCAGTCCTAAATGGAGTGGAATCACATGCAGTTTCTGGTCCTATGAGCAAGAGTTGTTTATGGTAAGAATAGTCACTATTGCGCTGTCATTGCCATACACAGGACAAATAGCACTGGCGTCTGATCCCAGCAAGTACAGTGTATCGGACTGAAGAGGAGCTACTGTTCTTGTCAGTTTCCTAAGCAGAATTGAACTAGATATGGCCCGTTTGTGTAGGAAGCACAGTTTTTTTGGTCTGAGCAAGCTCACTGTTCTGGCCCTACAGGAAACACAGTAGAGTAGAAGAGTGCTCTTTTCTCTAAAGCAAAGTGTGTTTCTTGTAAGGTGAGCTCGTGTTTGTTTCCCAGTCCTAAATGGAGTTGAGTCACATGCAGTTTTTGGTCCTACGAGCAAGAGTTGTTTTCTGGTAAGAAGAGTCACTATTGAGCTCCAAATGCCATACACAGTGTAAATAGCACTCGCGTCTGTTCCCAGCAAGTACAGAGTATGGGACTGTATAGGAGCTACTGTTCTTGTCAGTTTCCTAAGCAGAATTGAACTAGATATGGTCCATGTGTGTAGGAAGCACAGTTCTTTTGTTCTAAGCAAGCTCACTGTTTGGACCCCATAGGAAACACAGAAGAGTAGAAGAGTGGTCTTTTCTCTAAAGCAGAGTGTGTTTCTTGTAAGTCGAGCTAGCGTTTGTTTCCTTGTCCTAAATGAAGTTGAATCCCATGTAGTTTCTGGTCCTACGAACAAGAGTTGTTTTCTGGTAAGGAAAGTCACTATTGCGCTCCCATTGCCATACACAGTGCAAATAGCACTCGCGTCTCTTCCCAGCAAGTACAGTGTATTGAACTGAATAGGTGCTACTGTTCTTGTCAGTTTCCTAAGCAGAGTTGAACTAGAAATGGCCGTGTGTGTAGGAGGCAAAGTTTTTTTGTTCTGAGCAAGCTCACTGTTCGGAACACATAGAAAACACAGTAGAGTAGAAGAGTGCTCTTTTCTCAAAAGCAGAGTGTGTTTCTTGGAAGGCGAGCTAGCGTTTGTTTCCTAGTCCTAAATGGAGTTGAATCACATGCAGTTTTTTGTCCTACAAGCAAGAGTTGTTTTCTGGTAAGACGAGTCACTATTGTGCTCCAATTGCCATACACAGTGCAAATAGCACTCGTGTCTGTTCCACGCAAGTACACTATATTGGACTGAAGAGGAGCTACTGTTTTTGTCATTTCCTAAGCAGAGTTGAACGAGGTATGGCCCGTGTGTGTAGGAAGCACAGTTCTTTTGTTCTGAGCAAGCTCACTTTTCGGACCCCATAGTAAACACAGTGGAGTAGAAGACTGCTCTTTTCTCAAAAGCAGAGTGTGTTTCTTGTAAGGTGAGATAACATTTGTTTCAAAGTCCTAAATGGAATGGAATCACATGCAGTTTCTGGTCCTACGAGCAAGAGTTGTTTTCTGGTAAGGAAAGTCACTATTGCGCTCCCATTGCCATACACAGTGCAAATAGCACACGCGTCTGTTCCCAGCAAGTACAGAGTATGGGTCTGTATAGGTGCTACTCTTCTTGTCAGTTTCCTAAGCAGAATTGAACTAGATATGTTCCATGTGTGTAGGAAGCACAGTTCTTTTGTTCTAAGCAAGCTCACTGATTGGACCCCATAGGAAACACAGAAGAGTAGAAGAGTGCTCTTTTCTCTAAAGCAGAGTGTGTTTCTTGTATGTCGAGCTAGCGTTTGTTTCCTCGTCCTAAATGATGTTGAATCCCATGCAGTTTCTGGTCCTACGAACAAGAGTTGTTTTCTGGTAAGGAAAGTCACTATTGCGCTCCCATTGCCATACACAGTGCAAATAGCACTCGCGTCTGTTCCCAGCAAGTACAGAGTATGGGACTGTATAGGTGCTACTCTTCTTGTCAGTTTCCTAAGCAGAATTGAACTAGATATGTTCCATGTGTGTAGGAAGCACAGTTCTTTTGTTCTAAGCAAGCTCACTGTTTGGACCCCATAGGAAATACAGAAGAGTAGAAGTGTGCTCTTTTCTCTAAAGCAGAGTGTGTTTCTTGTAAGTCAAGCTAGCTTTTGTTTCCTTGTCCTAAATGAAGTTGAATCCTATGCAGTTTCTGGTCTTATGATCAAGAGTTGTTTTCTGGTAACGAAAGTCACTATTGTGCTCCCATTACCATACACAGTGTAAATAGCACACGCGTCTGTTCCCAGCAAGTACAGTGTATTGGACTGAATAGGTCCTACTGTTCTTGTCAGTTTCCTAAGCAGACTTGAACTAGATATGGCCGTGTATGTAGGAGGCACAATTTTTTTGTTCTGAGCAAGCTCACTGTTCGGAACACATAGGAAACACAGTAGAGTAGAAGAGTGCTCTTTTCTCAAAAGCAGAGTGTGTTTCTTGGAAGGCGAGCTAGCTTTTGTTTCCTAGTCCTAAATGGAGTTGAGTCACATGCAGTTTTTTGTCCTACAAGCAAGAGTTGTTTTCTGGTAAGACGAGTCACTATTGTGCTCCAATTGCCATACACAGTGCAAATAGCACTCGCGTCTGTTCCCAGAAAGCACAGTGTATTGGACAGAAGAGGAGCTACTGTTCTTGTCAGTTTCCTAAGCAGAATTGAACTAGATATGGCCCGTGTGTGTAGGAAGCACAGTTCTTTTGTTCTGAGCAAGCTCACTGTTCAGACCCCATAGGAAACACAGTAGAGTAGAAGAGTGCTCTTTTCTCAAAAGCAGAATGTGTTTCATGTAAGGCGAGCTAGCATTTGTTTCCCAGTCCTAAATGGAGATGAATCACATGCAGTTTCTGGTCCTACCAGCAAGAGTTGTTTTCTGGTAAGGAAATTCACTATTGCGCTCCCATTGCAATACACAGTGCAAATAGCACTCGCGTCTGTTTCCAGCAAGTACAGTGTATCGGACTGAAGAGGAGCTACTGTTCTGGTCAGTTTCCTAAGCAGAGTTGAACTAGATATGGCCCATGTGTAGGAAGCACAGTTCTTTTGTTCTGAGCAAGCTTACTGTTCTGGACCTATAGGAAACACAGTAGAGTAGAAGAGTGCTCTTTGCTCTAAAGCAGAGTGTGTTTCTTGTAAGGCGAGTTAGCGTTTGTTTCCCAGTCCTAAATGGAGTTGAATCACATGGAGTTTCTGGTCGTACGAGCAAGAGTTGTTTTCTGGTAAGGAAAGTCACTATTGCGCTCCCATTGCCATACACAGTGCAAATAGCACTCGCGTCTCTTCCCAGCAAGTACAGTGTCTCGGAGTGAAGAGGAGATATTGTTCTTGTCAGTTTCCTAAGCAGACTTGAACTAGATATGGCCATGTGTGTAGGAAGCACAGTTTTTTTATTCTGTGCAATCTCACTGTTCGGACCCCATAGGAAAAACAGTAGAGTAGAAGAGTGCTCTTTTCTCAAAAGCAGAGTGTGTTTCTTGTAAGGCAAGCTAGCATTTGTTTCCCAGTCCTAAATGGAGTTGAATCACATGCAGTTTCTGGTCCTACGAGCAAGAGTTGTTTTCTGGTAAGGAAAGTCAGTATTGCGATCCCATTGCCATACACAGTGCAAATAGCCCTCCCGTCTGTTCCCAGCAAGTACAGTGTATTGGACTGAAGAGGAGCTACTCTTCTTCTCAGTTTCTTAAGAAGAGTTGAACTAGATATGGCCCGTGTGTGTAGGAAGCACAGTTCTTTTTTCTGAGCAAGCTCACTGTTCTGGCCCTATAGGAAACACAGTAGAGTAGAAGAGTGCTCTTTTCTCAAAAGCAGAGAGTGTTTCTTGTAAAGCGAGCTAGAGTTTGTTTCCCAGTCCTAAATGGAGTTGAGTCACATGCAGTTTTTTGTCCTACGAACAAGCATTCTTTTCTGGTAAGACGAGTCACTATTGTGCTCCAATTGCCATACACAGTGCAAATAGCAGTCGCGTATGTTCCCAGCAATTACAGTGTATTGGACTGAAGAGGATCTACTGTTCTTGTAAGGTTCCTAAGCAGAATTGAACTAGATATGGGTGTGTGTGTAGGAAGCACAGTTCTTTTGTTCTGAGCAAGCTCACTGTTGAGGCCTTATAATAAACACAGTAGAGTAGAAGAGTGCTCTTTTCTCTAAAGGAGAGTGTGTTTCTTGTAAGGCCAGCTAGCGTTTGTTTCCCAGTCCTAAATAGAGTTGAATCACATGCAGTTTCTGGTCCTACGAGCAAGTGTTGTTTTATGGTAAGAAGAGTCAGTATTGTGCTGCCATTGCCATACACAGGACAAATAGCACTGGCGTCTGTTCTTAGCAAGTACAGTGTATCGGACTGAAGAGGAGCTACTGTTCTTGTCAGTTTCCTAAGTAGAGTTGAACTAGATATGGCCGTGTGTGTAGGAAGCACAGTTCTTTTGTTCTGAGTAAGCTCACTGTTCTGGCCCTATAGGAAACACAGTAGAGTAGAAGAGTGCTCTTTTCTCTAAAGCAGAGTGTGTTTCTTGTAAGGCGAGCTGGCGTTTGTTTCCTAGTCCTAAATGGAGTTCAATCACATGCAGTTTCCGGTCCTATGAGCAAGAGTTGTTTTCTGGTAAGGAAAGTCACTATTGTGCACCCATTGCCATACACAGTGCAAATAGCACTCGCGTCTGTTCCCAGCAAGTACAGTGTATTGGACTGAATAGGAACTACTGTTCTTGTCAGTTTCCTAAGCAGAGTTGAACTAGATATGGTCAGTGTGTGTAGGAAGCACAGTTCTTTTGTTCTGAGCAAGCTCACGGTTTGGACCCCATAGGAAACACAGTAGAGTAGAAGAGTGCTCTATTCTCAAAAGCAGAGTGTGTTTCTTGTAAGGAGAGCTAGCGTTTGTTTCCAAGTCCTAAATGGAGTTGAATCCCATGCAATTTCTGGTCCTACGAGCAAGAGTTGTTTTCTGGTAAGAAGAGTCAATATTGTGCTGCCATTGCCATACACAGGACAAATAGCACTGGCGTTGGTTCCCAGCAAGTACAGTGTATTGGACTGAAGAGGATCTACTGTTCTTGTCAGGTTCCTAAGCAGAATTGAACTAGATATGGCCGTGTGTGTTGAAAGCACAGTTCTTTTGTTCTGAGCAAGTTCACTGTTCGGACCACTTAGGAAACACAGTAGAGTAGAAAAATGATTTTTTCTCTAAATCAGAGTGTGTTTCTTGTAAGGCGAGCTAGTGTTTGTTTCCCAGTCCTAAATGGAGTTGAATCACATGCAGTTTCTGATCCTATGAGCAAGAGTTGTTTTCTGGTAAGAACAGTCACTATTGTGCTCCCATTGTCATACAGATGGCAAATAGCACTGGCGTCTGTTCCCAGCATGTACAGTGTATTGGACTGAAGAGGATCTACTGTTCTTGTCATGTTAATAAGCAGAGTTGAACTAGATATGGCTGTGTGTGTAGGAAGCACAGTTCTTTTGTTCTGAGCAAGCTCACTGTTCTGGCCCTATAGGAAACACAGTAGAGTAGAAGAGTGCTCTTTTCTCAAAAGCAGAGTGTGTTTCTTGTAAGGCGAGCTAGCGTTTGTTTCCCAGTTCTATATGGAGTTGAATCACATGCAGTTTCTGGACCTATGAGCAAGAATTGTTTTCTGATAAGGAAAGTCACTATTGTGCTCCCATTGCCATACACAGTGCAAATAGCACACGCGTCTGTTCCCAGCAAGTACAGTGTATTGGACTGAAGAGGATCTACTGTTCTTGTCAGGTTCCTAAGGAGACTTGAACTAGATATGGCCGTGTGTGTAGGAAGCACAGTTTTTTTGTTCTGAGCAAGCTTACTGTTCGGAACCCATAGGAAACACAGTAGAGTAGAAGAGTGCTCTTTTCTCAAAAGCAGAGTGTGTTTCTTGTAAGGCGAGCTAGCGTTTGGTTCTCAGTCCTAAATGGAGTTGAGTCACATGCAGTATTTTGTCCTACAAGCAAGAGTTGTTTTCTGATAAGACGAGTCACTATTGTGCTCCAATTGCCATACACAGTGCAAATAGCACTCGCGTCTGTTCCCAGAAAGTACAGTGTATTGGACTGAGGAGGAGCTATTGTTCTTGTCAGTTTCCTAAGCAGAATTGAACTAGATATGGCCCGTGTGTGTAGGAAGCACAGTTCTTTTGTTCTGAGCAAGCTCACTGTTCGGACCCCATAGAAAACACAGTAGAGTAGAAGAGTGCTCTTTTCTCAAAAGCAGAATGTGTTTCATGTAAGGCGAGCTAGCATTTGTTTCCCAGTCCTAAATGGAGATGAATCACATGCAGTTTCTGGTCCTACCAGCAAGAGTTGCTTCTGGTAAGGAAATTCACTATTGTGCTCCCATTGCAATACACAGTGCAAAGAGCACTGGCGTCTGATCCCAGCAAGTACAGTGTATCGGACTGAAGAGGAGCTACTGTTCTGGTCAGTTTCCTAAGCAGAGTTGAACTAGATATGGCCCATGTGTAGGAAGCACAGTTCTTTTGTTCTGAGCAAGCTTACTGTTCTGGCTCTATAGGAAACACAGTAGAGTAGAAGAGTGCTTTTTCTCTAAAGCAGAGTGTGTTTCTTGTAAGGACAGCTCGCGTTTGTTTTCCAGTCCTAAATAGAGTTGAATCACATGCAATTTCTGGTCCTACGAGCAAGAGTTGTTTTCTGGTAAGAAGAGTCACTATTGCGCTGCCATTGCCATACACAGGACAAATAGCACTGGCATCTTTTCCCAGCAATTTCAGTGTATTGGACTGAAGAAGAGCTACTGTTCTTGTCAGGTTCCTAAGCAGAATTGAACTAGATATGGCCGTGTTTGTAGGAAGCACAGTTCTTTTGTTCTGAGCAAGCTCACTGTTCGGACCCCATAGGAAACACAGTAGGTAGAAGAGTGCTCTTTTCTCAAAAGCAGAGTGTGTTTCTTGTAAGGCGAGCTAGCGTTTGTTTCCCAGTCCTAAATGGAGTTGAATCACATGCAGTTTCTGGTCATACAAGCAAGAGTTGTTTTCTGGTAAGGAAAGTCACTATTGCACTCCTATTGCCATACACAGTGCAAATAGCACTCGCGTCTGTTCCCAGCAAGTACAGTGTATCGGACTGAAGAGGAGCTACTGATCTTGTCAGTTTCCTAAGCAGAGTTGAACTAGATATGGTCGGTGTGTGTAGGAAGCACAGTTCTTTTATTCTGAGCAAGATCACTGTTTGGATCCCATAGGAAATACAGTAGAGTAGAAGAGTGCTCTTTTCTCAAAAGCAGAGTGTGTTTCTTGTAAGGAGAGCTAGCGTTTGTTTCCCAGTCCTAAGTGGAGTTGAATCCCATGCAGTTTCTGGTCCTACGAGCAAGAGTTGTTTTCTGGTAAGAAGAGTCAATATTGCACTGCCATTGCCATACACAGGACAAATAGCACTGGCGTCTGTTCCCAGCAAGTACAGTGTATTGGACTGAACAGGATCTACTGTTCTTGTCAGGTTCCTAAGCAGACTTGAACTAGATATGGCCGTGTGTGTAGGAAGCACGGTTTTTTTGTTCTGAGCAAGCTCACTGCTCGGAACACATAGGAAACACAGTAGAATAGAAGAGTGCTCTTTTCTCAAAAGCAGTGTGTGTTTCTTGTAAGGCGAGCTAACGTTTGTTTCCTAGTCCTAAATGGAATTGAATCACATGCAGTTTGTGGTCCTACGAACAAGAGTTGTTTTCTGGTAAGGAAAATCACTATTGTGCTCCCATTGCCATTCACCTGGCAAATAGCACTCGCATCTTTTCCCAGCAAGTACAGTGTACTGGACTGAACAGGAGCTACTGTTCTTGTCAGTTTCCTAAGCAGAGTTGAACTAGATATGGTCCGTGCGTGTAGGAAGCACAGTTCTTTTGTTCTGAGCAAGCTAACTGTTTGGAACCCATAAGAAACACAGTAGAGTAGAAGAGTGCTCTTTTCTCAAAAGCAGAGTGTGTTTTTGTAAGGCAAGCTAGCGTTTGTTTCCCAGTCCTAAATGGAGTGGAATCACATGCAGTTTCTGGTCCTATGAGCAAGAGTTGTTTATGGTAAGAATAGTCACCATTGCGCTGTCATTGCCATACACAGGACAAATAGCACTGGCGTCTGATCCCAGCAAGTACAGTGTATCGGACTGAAGAGGATCTACTGTTCTTGTCAGTTTCCTAAGCAGAATTGAACTAGATATGGCCCGTTTGTGTAGGAAGCACAGTTTTTTTGTTCTGAGCAAGCTCACTGTTCTGGCCTTATAGGAAACACAGTAGAGTAGAAGAGTGCTCTTTTCTCTAAAGCAAAGTGTGTTTCTTGTAAGGTGAGCTCGGGTTTGTTTCCCAGTCCTAAATGGAGTTGAGTCACGTGCAGTTTTTGGTCCTACGAGCAAGAGTTGTTTTCTGGTAAGAAGAGTCACTATTGAGCTCCAAATGCCATACACAGTGCAAATAGCACTCGCGTCTGTTCCCAGCAAGTACAGAGTATGGGACTGTATAGGAGCCACTGTTCTTGTCAGTTTCCTAAGCAGAATTGAACTAGATATGGTCCATGTGTGTAGGAAGCACAGTTCTTTTGTTCTAAGCAAGCTCACTGTTTGGACCCCATAGGAAACACAGAAGAGTAGAAGAGTGGTCTTTTCTCTAAAGCAGAGTGTGTTTCTTGTAAGTCGAGCTAGCGTTTGTTTCCTTGTCCTAAATGAAGTTGAATCCCATGTAGTTTCTGGTCCTACGAACAAGAGTTGTTTTCTGTTAAGGAAAGTCACTATTGCGCTCCCATTGCCATACACAGTGCAAATAGCACTCGCGTCTCTTCCCAGCAAGTACAGTGTATTGAACTGAATAGGTGCTACTGTTCTTGTCAGTTTCCTAAGCAGAGTTGAACTAGATATGACCCGTGTGTGTAGGAGGCACAGTTTTTTTGTTCTGAGCAAGCTCACTGTTCGGAACACATAGGAAACACAGTATAGTAGAAGAGTGCTCTTTTCTCAAAAGCAGAGTGTGTTTCTTGGAAGGCGAGCTAGTGTTTGTTTCCTAGTCCTAAATGGAGTTGAATCACATGCAGTTTTTTGTCCTACAAGCAAGAGTTGTTTTCTGGTAAGACGAGTCACTATTGTGCTCCAATTGCCATACACAGTGCATATAGCACTCGTGTCTGTTCCACGCAAGTACAGTGTATTGGACTGAAGAGGAGCTACTGTTCTTGTCAGTTTCCTAAGCAGAGTTGAACTAGATATGGCCCGTGTGTGTAGGAAGCACAGTTCTTTTGTTCTGAGCAAGCTCACTTTTCGGACCCCATAGTAAACACAGTGGAGTAGAAGACTGCTCTTTTCTCAAAAGCAGAGTGTGTTTCTTGTAAGGTGAGATAACATTTGTTTCAAAGTCCTAAATGGAATGGAATCACATGCAGTTTCTGGTCCTACGAGCAAGAGTTGTTTTCTGGTAAGGAAAGTCACTATTGCGCTCCCATTGCCATACACAGTGCAAATAGCACACGCGTCTGTTCCCTGCAAGTACAGTGTATCGGACTGAAGAGGAGCTACTGTTCTTGTCAGTTTCCTAAGCAGAGTTGAACTAGATATGGCCCGTGTGTGTAGTAAGCACAGTTATTTTGTTCTGAGCAAGCTCACTGTTCTGGCCCTATAGGAAACACAGTAGAGTAGAAGAGTGCTCTTTTCTCTAAAGCAAAGTGTGTTTCTTGTAAGGTGAGCTCGCGTTTTTTTCCCAGTCCTAAATGGAGTTGAGTCACATGCAGTTTTTGGTCCTACGAGCAAGAGTTGTTTTCTGGTAAAAAGAGTCACTATTGCGCTCCAAATGCCATACACAGTGCAAATAGCACTCGTGTCTGTTCCCAGCAAGTACAGAGTATGGGACTGTATAGGTGCTACTCTTCTTGTCAGTTTCCTAAGCAGAATTGAACTAGATATGTTCCATGTGTGTAGGAAGCACAGTTCTTTTGTTCAAAGCAAGCTCACTGTTTGGACCCCATAGGAAACACAGAAGATTAGAAGAGTGCTCTTTTCTCTAAAGCAGAGTGTGTTTCTTGTAAGTCAAGCTAGCTTTTGTTTCCTTGTCCTAAATGAAGTTGAATCCCATGCAGTTTCTGGTCCTACGATCAAGAGTTTTTTTCTGGTAACGAAAGTCACTATTGTGCTCCCATTGCCATACACAGTGCAAATAGCACACGCGTCTGTTCCCAGCAAGTACAGTGTATTGGACTGAATAGGTGCTACTGTTCCTGTCAGTTTCCTAAGCAGACTTGAACTAGATATGGCCGTGTATGTAGGAGGCACAGTTTTTTTGTTCTGAGCAAGCTCACTGTTCGGAACACATAGGAAACACAGTAGAGTAGAAGAGTGCTCTTTTCTCAAAAGCAGAGTGTGTTTCTTGGAAGGCGAGCTAGCTTTTGTTTCCTAGTCCTAAATGGAGTTGAGTCACATGCAGTTTTTTGTCCTACAAGCAAGAGTTGTTTTCTGGTAAGACGAGTCACTATTGTGCTCCAATTGCCATACACAGTGCAAATAGCACTCGCGTCTGTTCCCAGAAAGTACAGTGTATTGGACAGAAGAGGAGCTACTGTTCTTGTCAGTTTCCTAAGCAGAATTGAACTAGATATGGCCCGTGTGTGTAGGAAGCACAGTTCTTTTGTTCTGAGCAAGCTCACTGTTCAGACCCCATAGGAAACACAGTAGAGTAGAAGAGTGCTCTTTTCTCAAAAGCAGAATGTGTTTCATGTAAGGCGAGCTAGCATTTGTTTCCCAGTCCTAAATGGAGATGAATCACATGCAGTTTCTGGTCCTACCAGCAAGAGTTGTTTTCTGGTAAGGAAATTCACTATTGCGCTCCCATTGCAATACACAGTGCAAATAGCACTCGCGTCTGTTTCCAGCAAGTACAGTGTATCGGACTGAAGAGGAGCTACTGTTCTGGTCAGTTTCCTAAGCAGAGTTGAACTAGATATGGCCGTGTGTGTAGGAAGCACAGTTTTTTTGTTCTGAGCAATCTCACTGTTCGGACCACATAGGAAAAACAGTAGAGTAGAAGAGTGCTCTTTTCTCAAAAGCAGAGTGTGTTTCTTGTAAGGCAAGCTAGCGTTTGTTTCCCAGTCCTAAATGGAGTTGCATCACATGCAGTTTCTGGTCCTACGAGCAAGAGTTGTTTTCTGGTAAGGAAAGTCACTATTGCGATCCCATTGCCATACACAGTGCAAATAGCCCTCCCGTCTGTTCCCAACAAGTACAGTGTATTGGACTGAAGAGGAGCTACTCTTCTTCTCAGTTTCTTAAGAAGAGTTGAACTAGATATGGCCCGTGTGTGTAGGAAGCACAGTTCTTTTTTCTGAGCAAGCTCACTGTTCTGGCCCTATAGGAAACACAGTAGAGTAGAAGAGTGCTCTTTTCTCAAAAGGAGAGTGTGTTTCTTGGAAGGCGAGCTAGCGTTTGTTTCCTAGTCCTAAATGGAGTTGAGTCACATGCAGTATTTTGTCCTACAAGCAAGAGTTGTTTTCTGGTAAGACGAGTCACTATTGTGCTCCAATTGCCATACACAGTGCAAATAGCACTCGCGTCTGTTCCCAGAAAGTACAGTGTATTGGACTGAAGAGGAGCTACTGTTCTTGTCAGTTTCCTAAGCAGAGTTGAACTAGATATGGTCCGTGCGTGTAGGAAGCACAGTTCTTTTGTTCTGAGCAAGCTTACTGTTTGGACCCCGTAGGAAACACAGTAAAGTAGAAGAGTGCTCTTTTCTCAAAAGCAGAGTGTGTTTCTTGTAAGGCAAGCTGGCGTTTGTTTCCCAGTCCTAAATGGAGTGGAATCACATGCAGTTTCTGGTCCTATGAGCAAGAGTTGTTTTATGGTAAATATAGTCATGATTGCGCTGCCATTGCCATACACAGGACAAATAGCACTGGCGTCTGATCCCAGCAAGTACAGTGTATTGGACTGAAGAGGAGCTACTTTTCTTCTCAGTTTCTTAAGAAGAGTTAAACTAGATATGGCCGTGTATGTAGGAAGCACAGTTCTTTTTTCTGAGCAAGCTCACTGTTCTGGCCCTATAGGAAACACAGTAGAGTAGAAGAGTGCTCTTTTCTCAAAAGAGAGTGTGTTTCTTGTAAGACAAGCTAGCGTTTCTTTCCCAGTCCTAAATGGAGTTGAATCACATGCAGTTTCTGATCCTACGAGCAAGAGTTGTTTTCTGGTAAGGAAAGTTACTATTGTGCTCCCATTGCCATACACAGTGCAAATAGCACTCGTGTCTGTTCCCAGCAAGTACAGTGTATCGGACTGAAGAGGAGCTACTGTTCTTGTCAGTTTCCTAAGCAGAGTTGAACTAGATATGGCCCGTGTGTGTAGTAAGCACAGTTTTTTTGTTCTGAGCAAGCTCACTGTTCTGGCCCTCTAGGAAACACAGTAGAGTAGAAGAGTGCTCTTTTCTCTAAAGCAAAGTGTGTTTCTTGTAAGGTGAGCTCGCGTTTGTTTCCCAGTCATAAATGGAGTTGAGTCTCATGCAGTTTTTGGTCCTACAAGCAAGAGTTGTTTTCTGGTAAGAAGAGTCACTATTGTGCTCCAAATGCCATACACAGTGCAAATAGCACTCGCGTCTGTTCCCAGCAAGTACAGAGTATGGGACTGTATAGGAGCTACTGTTCTTGTCAGTTTCCTAAGCAGAATTGAACTAGATATGGTCCATGTGTGTAGGAAGCACAGTTCTTTTGTTCAAAGCAAGCTCACTGTTTGGACCCCATAGGAAACACAGAAGATTAGAAGAGTGCTCTTTTCTCTAAAGCAGAGTGTGTTTCTTGTATGTCGAGTTAGCGTTTGTTTCCTCGTCCTAAATGATGTTGAATCCCATGCAGTTTCTGGTCCTACGAACAAGAGTTGTTTTGTGGTAAGGAAAGTCAGGATTTCGCTCCCATTGCCATACACAGTGCAAATAGCACTCGCGTCTGTTCCCAGCAAGTACAGTGTATTGGACTGAATAAGTGCTACTGTTCTTGTCAGTTTCCTAAGCAGAATTGAACTAGATATGGCCGTGTGTGTAGGGGGCACAGTTTTTTTGTTCTGAGCAAGCTCACTGTTCGGAACACAAAGGAAACACAGTAGAGTAGAAGAGTGCTGTTTTCTCAAAAGCAGAGTGTGTTTCTAGTAAGGCGAGCTAGTGTTTGTTTCCCAGTCCTAAATGGAGTTGAATCACATGCAGTTTCTGGTCCTATGAGTAAGACTTGTTTTCTGGTAAGAAAAGTCACTATTGTGCTCCCATTGCCATACACAGTTCAAATAGCACTCGCGTCTGTTCCCAGCAAGTACAGTGTATTGGACTGAAGAGGAGCTACTGTTCTTGTCAGTTTCCTAAGCAGACTTGAACTAGATATGGCCGTGTGTGTAGGAAGCACAGTTTTTTTGTTCTGAGCAATCTCACTGTTCGGACCCCATAGGAAAAACTGTCGAGTAGAAGAGTGCTCTTTTCTCAAAAGCAGAGTGAGTTTCTTGTAAGGCAAGCTAGCGTTTGTGTCCCAGTCCTAAATGGAGTTGAATCACATGCAGTTTCTGGTCCTACGAGCAAGAGTTGTTTTCTGGTAAGGAAAGTCACTATTGCGATCCCATTGCCATACACAGTGCAAATAGCCCTCCCGTCTGTTCCCAGCAAGTACAGTGTATTGGACTGAAGAGGAGCTACTCTTCTTCTCAGTTTCTTAAGAAGAGTTGAACTAGATATGGCCCGTGTGTGTAGGAAGCACAGTTCTTTTTTCTGAGCAAGCTCACTGTTCTGGCCCTATAGGAAACACAGTAGAGTAGAAGAGTGCTCTTTTCTCAAAAGCAGAGTGTGTTTCTTGTAAAGCGAGCTAGAGTTTGTTTCCCAGTCCTAAATGGAGTTGAGTCACATGCAGTTTTTTGTCCTACGAGCAAGCGTTCTTTTCTGGTAAGACGAGTCACTATTGTGCTCCAATTGCCGTACACAGTGCAAATAGCACTCGCGTATGTTCCCAGCAAGTACAGTGTATTGGACTGAAGAGGATCTACTGTTTTTGTCAGGTCTCTAAGCAGAATTGAACTAGAATTGGGTGTGTGTGTAGGAAGCACAGTTCTTTTGTTCTGAGCAAGCTCACTGTTCAGGCTATAATAAACACAGTAGAGTAGAAGAGTGCTCTTTTCTCTAAAGCAGAGTGTGTTTCTTGTAAGGCCAGCTAGCGTTTGTTTCCTAGTCCTAAATAGAGTTGAATCACATGCAGTTTCTGGTCCTACGAGCAAGAGTTGTTTTATGGTAAGAAGAGTAAGTATTGTGCTTCCATTGCCATACACAGGACAAATAGCACTGGCGTCTGTTCCCAGCAAGTACAGTGTTTGGGACTGAAGAGGAGCTACTGTTCTTGTCAGTTTCCTAAGTAGAGTTGAACTAGATATGTTCGGTGTGTGTAGGAATCACAGTTCTTTTGTTCTGAGCAAGCTCACTGTTTGGACCCCATAGGAAACACAGTAGAGTAGAAGAGTGCTCCTTTCTCAAAAGCAGAGTGTGTTTCTTGTAAGGCGAGCTAGCGTTTGTTTCCCAGACATAAATGGAGTTCAATCACATGCAGATTCATGTCCTACGAGCAAGAGTTGTTTTCTGGTATGGAAACTTACTATTGCGCTCCCATTGTCATACACAGTGCAAATAGCACTCGCGTCTGTTCCCAGCAAGTACAGTGTATCGGACTGAAAAGAAGCTACTGTTCTTGTCAGTTTCCTAAGCAGAGTTGAACGAGATATGTCCCGTGTGTGTATGAAGCACTGTTCTTTTGTTCTGAGCAAACTCACTGTTTGGACCCCATAGGAAACACAGTAATGTAGAAGAGTGCTCTTTTCTCAAAAGCAGAGTGTGTTTCTTGTAAGGCGAGCTAGCGTGTGTTTCCCAGTCCTAAATGGAGTTGAATCCCATGCAGTTTCTGGTCCTACGAGCAAGAGTTGTTTTCTGGTAAGAAGAGTCACTATTGTGCTGCCATTGCCATACACAGGACAAATAGCACTGGCGTCTGTTCCCAGCAAGTACAGTGTATTGGACTGAGCAGGAGCTACTGTTCTTGTCAGGTTCCTAAGCAGACTTGAACTAGATGTGGCCCTGTGTGTAGGAAGCACAGTTTTTTTGTTCTGAGCAAGCTCACTGTTCGGAACACATAGGAAACACAGTAGAATAGAAGAGTGCTCTTTTCTCAAAAGCAGAGTGTGTTTCTTGGAAGGCGAGCTAGCTTTTGTTTCCCAGTCCTAAATGGAGTTCAGTCACATGCAGTTTTTTGTCCTACGAGCAAGAGTTGTTTTCTGGTAAGATGAGTCACTATTGTGCTCCAATTGCCATACACAGTGCAAATAGCACTCGCGTCTGTTCCCCGCAAGGACAGTGTATTGGACTGAAGAAGAGCTACTGTTCTTGTCAGTTTCCTAAGCAGAGCTGAAATAGATATGGCCAGTTTGTGTAGGAAGCACAGTTCTTTTGTTCTGAGCAAGCTCACTGTTCGGACCCCATAGGCAACACAGTAGAATAGAAGACTGCTCTTTTCTCAAAAGCAGAGTGTGTTTCAAGTAAGGCGAGCTAGTGTTTGTTTCCCAGTCCTAAATGGAGTGGAATCACATGCAGTTTCTGCTCCTACGAGCAAGAGTTGTTTTATGGTAAGAATAGTCATTCTTGCGCTGCCATTGCCATACACAGGACAAATAGCACTGGCGTCTCTTCTCAGCAAGTACAGTGTATTGGACTGAAGAGGATCTACTGTTCTTGTCAGTTTCCTAAGCAGAGTTGAACTAGATTTGGCCGTGTGTGTAGGAAGCACAGTTCTTTTGTTCTGAGCAAGATCACTGTTCGGACGCCATAGGAAGCACAGTAAAGTAGAAGAGTGCTCTTTTCTCAAGAGCAAAGTTTGTTTCTTGTAAGACAAGCTAGCGTTTGTTTCCCAGTCCTAAATGGAGTTGAATCACATGCAGTTTTTGGTCCTACGAGCAAGAGTTGTTTTCTGGTAAGGAAAGTCACTATTGCGCTCCCATTGCCATACACAGTGCAAATAGCACTCGCGTCTGTTCCCAGCAAGTACAGTGTATCGGACTGAAGAGGAGCTACTGTTCTTGTCAGTTTCCAAAGCAGACTTGAACTAGATATGGCCGTGTGTGTAGGAAGCACAGTTTTTTTGTTCTGAGCAATCTCACTGTTCGGACCCCATAGGAAAAACAGTAGAGTAGAAGAGTGCTCTTTTCTCAAAAGCAGAGTGAGTTTCTCGTAAGGCGAGCTAGCGTTTGTGTCCCAGTCCTAAATGGAGTTGAATCACATGCAGTTTCTGGTCCTACGAGCAAGATTTGTTTTCTGGTAAGGAAAGTCACTATTGCGATCCCATTGCCATACACAGTGCAAATAGCACTCCCGTCTGTTCCCAGCAAGTACAGTGTATTCGACTGAAGAGGAGCTACTGTTCTTTTCAGTTTCTTAAGAAGAGTTGAACTAGATATGGCCCGTGTGTAGGAAGCACAGTTCTTTTTTCTGAGCAAGCTCACTGTTCTGGCCCTATAGGAAACACAGTAGAGTAGAAGAGTGCTCTTTTCTCAAAAGCAGAGTGTGTTTCTTGTAAAGCGATCTAGAGTTTGTTTCCCAGTCCTAAATGGAGTTGAGTCACATGCAGTTTTTTGTCCTACCAGCAAGCGTTCTTTTCTGGTAAGACGAGTCACTATTGTGCTCCAATTGCCATACACAGTGCAAATAGCACTCGCGTCTGTTCCCAGCAAGTACAGTGTATTGGACTGAACAGGATCTACTGTTCTTATCAGGTTCCTTAGCAGAATTGAACTAGATATGGGTGTGTGTGTAGGAAGCACAGTTCTTTTGTTCTGAGCAAGCTCACTGTTCTGGCCCTGTAGGAAACACAGTAGAGTAGAAGAGTGCTCCTTTCTCAAAAGCAGAGTGTGTTTCCTGTAAGGCGAGCTAGCGTTTGTTTCCCAGACATAAATGGAGTTCAATCACATGCAGATTCATGTCCTACGAGCAAGAGTTGTTTTCTGGTATGGAAACTTACTATTGCGCTCCCATTGTCATACACAGTGCAAATATCACTCGCGTCTGTTCCCATCAAGTACAGTGTATCGGACTGAAAAGAAGCTACTGTTCTTGTCAGTTTCCTAAGCAGAGTTGAACGAGATATGTCCCGTGTGTGTATGAAGCACTGTTCTTTTGTTCTGAGCAAACTCACTGTTTGGACCCCATAGGAAACACAGTAATGTAGAAGAGTGCTCTTTTCTCAAAAGCAGAGTGTGTTTCTTGTAAGGCGAGCTATCGTTTGTTTCCCAGTCCTAAATGGAGTTGAATCCCATGCAGTTTCTGGTCCTCCGAGGAAGAGTTGTTTTCTGGTAAGAAGAGTCACTATTGTGCTGCCATTGCCATACACAGGACAAATAGCACTGGCGTCTGTTCCCAGCAAGTACAGTGTATTGGACTGAGCAGGAGCTACTGTTCTTGTCAGGTTCCTAAGCAGACTTGAACTAGATGTGGCCCTGTGTGTAGGAAGCACAGTTTTTTTGTTCTGATCAAGCTCACTGTTCGGAACACATAGGAAACACAGTAGAATAGAAGAGTGCTCTTTTCTCAAAAGCAGAGTGTGTTTCTTGGAAGGCGAGCTAGCGTTTGTTTCCCAGTCCTAAATGGAGTTCAGTCACATGCAGTTTTTTGTCCTACGAGCAAGAGTTGTTTTCTGGTAAGATGAGTCACTATTGTGCTCCAATTGCCATACACAGTGCAAATAGCACTCGCGTCTGTTCCCCGCAAGGACAGTGTATTGGACTGAAGAAGAGCTACTGTTCTTGTCAGTTTCCTAAGCAGAGCTGAAATAGATATGGCCAGTTTGTGTAGGAAGCACAGTTCTTTTGTTCTGAGCAAGCTCACTGTTCGGACCCCATAGGCAACACAGTAGAATAGAAGACTGCTCTTTTCTCAAAAGCAGAGTGTGTTTCAAGTAAGGCGAGCTAGTGTTTGTTTCCCAGTCTTAAATGGAGTGGAATCACATGTAGTTTCTGCTCCTACGAGCAAGAGTTATTTTATGGTAAGAATAGTCACTCTTGCGCTGCCATTGCCATACACAGGACAAATAGCACTGGCGTCTCTTCCCAGCAAGTACAGTGTATTGTACTGAAGAGGATCTACTGTTCTTGTCAGTTTCCTAAGCAGAGTTGAACTAGATATGGCCGTGTGTGTAGGAAGCACAGTTCTTTTGTTCTGAGCAAGATCACTGTTCGGACGCCATAGGAAGCACAGTAAAGTAGAAGAGTGCTCTTTTCTCAAGAGCAAAGTTTGTTTCTTGTAAGACAAGCTAGCGTTTGTTTCCCAGTCCTAAATGGAGTTGAATCACATGCAGTTTCTGGTCCTACGAGCAAGAGTTGTTTTCTGGTAAGAAAAGTCACTATTGCGCTCCCATTGCCATACACAGTGCAAATAGCACTCGCGTCTGTTCCCAGCAAGTACAGTGTATCGGACTGAAGAGGAGCTACTGTTCTTGTCAGTTTCCAAAGCAGACTTGAACTAGATATGGCCGTGTGTGTAGGATGCACAGTTTTTTTGTTCTGAGCAATCTCACTGTTCGGACCCCATAGGAAAAACAGTAGAGTAGAAGAGTGCTCTTTTCTCAAAAGCAGAGTGAGTTTCTCGTAAGGCGAGCTAGCGTTTGTGTCCCAGTCCTAAATGGATTTGAATCACATGCAGTTTCTGGTCCTACGAGCAAGATTTGTTTTCTGGTAAGGAAAGTCACTATTGCGATCCCATTGCCATACACAGTGCAAATAGCACTCCCGTCTGTTCCCAGCAAGTACAGTGTATTGGACTGAAGAGGAGCTACTGTTCTTCTCAGTTTCTTAAGAAGATTTGAACTAGATATGTCCCGTGTGTAGGAAGCACAGTTCTTTTTTCTGAGCAAGCTCACTGTTCTGGCCCTATAGGAAACACAGTAGAGTAGAAGAGTGCTCTTTTCTCAAAAGCAGAGTGTGTTTCTTGTAAAGCGAGCTAGAGTTTGTTTCCCAGTCCTAAATGGAGTTGAGTCACATGCAGTTTCTGGTCCTACGAGCAAGATTTGTTTTCTGGTAAGGAAAGTCACTATTGCGATCCCATTGCCATACACAGTGCAAATAGCACTACCGTCTGTTCCCAGCAAGTACAGTGTATTGGACTGAAGAGGAGCTACTGTTCTTCTCAGTTTCTTAAGAAGAGTTGAACTAGATATGTCCCGTGTGTAGGAAGCACAGTTCTTTTTTCTGAGCAAGCTCACTGTTCTGGCCCTATAGGAAACACAGTAGAGTAGAAGAGTGCTCTTTTCTCAAAAGCAGAGTGTGTTTCTTGTAAAGCGAGCTAGAGTTTGTTTCCCAGTCCTAAATGGAGTTGAGTCACATGCAGTTTTTTGTCCTACCAGCAAGCGTTCTTTTCTGGTAAGACGAGTCACTATTGTGCTCCAATTGCCATACACAGTGCAAATAGCACTCGCGTCTGTTCCCAGCAAGTACAGTGTATTAGACTGAAGAGGATCTACTGTTCTTATCAGGTTCCTAAGCAGAATTGAACTAGATATGGGTGTGTGTGTAGGAAGCACAGTTCTTTTGTTCTGAGCAAGCTCACTGTTCAGGCCTTATAACAAACACAGTAGAGTAGAAGAGTGCTCTGTTCTCTAAAGCAGAGTGTGTTTCTTGTAAGACCAGCTAGCGTTTGTTTCCCAGTCCTAAATAGAGTTGAATCACATGCAGTTTCTGGTCCTACGAGCAAGAGTTGTTTTATGGTAAGAAGAGTCAGTATTGTGCTGCCATTGCCATATGCAGGACAAATAGCACTGGCGTCTGTTCCCAGCAAGTACAGTGTTTCGGACTGAAGAGGAGCTGCTGTTCTTGTCAGTTTCCTAAGTAGAGTTGAACTAGATATGGTCGGTGTGTGTAGGAAGCACAGTCCTTTTATTCTGAGCAAGCTCACTGTTTGGACCACATAGGAAACACAGTAGAGTAGAAGAGTGCTCTTTTCTCAAAAGCAGAGTCTGTTTTTTGTAAGGAGAGCTAGCGTTTGTTTCCCCGTCCTAAATGGAGTTGAATCCCATGCAGTTTCTGGTCCTACGAGCAAGAATTGATTTCTGGTAAGAAGAGTCAATATTGCGCTGCCATTGCCATACACAAGATAAATAGCACTGGCGTCTGTTCCCAGCAAATACAGTGTATTGGACTGAAGAGGATCTACTGTTCTTGTCAGGTACGTAAGCAGAATTGAACTAGATATGGCCGTGTGTGTAGGAAGCACAGTTCTTTTGTTCTGAGCAAGCTCACTGTTCTGGCCCAGTAGGAAACACAGTAGAGTAGAAGAGTGCTCCTTTCTCAAAAGCAGAGTGTGTTTCCTGTAAGGCGAGCTAGCGTTTGTTTCCCAGCCATAAATGGAGTTCAATCACATGCAGGTTCTGGTCCTACGAGCAAGAGTTGTTTTCTGGTATGGAAAGTCACTATTGCGCTCCCATTGTCATACACAGTGCAAATAGCACTCGCGTCTGTTCCCAGCAAGTACAGTGTATCGGACTGAAGAGAAGCTACTGTTCTTGTGAGTTTCCTAAGTAGAGTTGAATGAGATATGTCCCATGTGTGTAGGAAGCACAGTTCTTTTGTTCTGAGCAAGCTCACTGTTTGGACCCCATAGGAAACACAGTAATGTAGAAGAGTGCTCTTTTCTCAAAAGCAGAGTGTGTTTCTTGTAAGGCGAGCTCGCGTTTGTTTCCCAGTCCTAAATGGTGTTGAGTCACATGCAGTTTTTGGTCCTACGAGCAAGAGTTGTTTTCTGGTAAGGAGAGTCACTATTGTGCTCCAATTGCCATACACAGTGCAAATAGCACTCGGGTCAGTTCCCCGCAAGGATAGTGTATTGGACTGAAGAAGAGCTACTGTTCTTGTCAGTTTCCTAAGCAGAGTTGAACTAGATATGGCCCGTGTGTAGGAAGCACAGTTCTTTTGTTCTGAGCAAGCTCACTGTTCGGACCCCATAGGCAACCCAGTAGAGTAGAAGAGTGCTCTTTTCTCAAAAGCAGAGTGTGTTTCATGTAAGGCGAGCTAGCGTTTGTTTCCCAGTCCTAAATGGAGTGGAATCACATGCAGTTTCTGGTCCTACGAGCAAGAGTTGTTTTATGGTAAGAATAGTCACTCTTGCGCTGCCATTGCCATACACAGGACAAATAGCACTGGCGTCTCTTCCCAGCATGTACAGTGTATTGGACTGAAGAGGATCTACTGTTCTTGTCAGTTTCCTAAGCAGAGTTGAACTAGATATGGCCGTGTGTGTAGGAAGCACAGTTCTTTTGTTCTGAGCAAGCTCACTGTTCAGACCCCATAGGAAGCACAGTAGAGTAGAAGAGTGCTCTTTTCTCAAAAGCAAAGTTTGTTTCTTGTAAGACAAGCTAGCGTTTGTTTCCCAGTGCTAAATGGAGTTGAATCACATGCAGTTTCTGGTCCTATGAGCAAGAGTTGTTTTCTGGTAAGGAAAGTCACTATTGCGCTCCCATTGCCATACACAGTGCAAATAGCACATGCGTCTGTTCCCAGCAAGTGCAGTGTATGGGACTGAAGAGGAGCTACTGTTCTTGTCAGTTTCCTAAGCAGAGTTGAACTAGATATGGCCCGTGTGTGTAGGAAGCACAGTTCTTTTGTTCTGAGCAAGCTCACTGTTATGGCCCTATAGGAAACAAGTAGAGTAGAAGAGTGCTCTTTTATCTAAAGCAGAGGGTGTTTCTTGTAAGGCGAGCTCGCGTTTGTTTCCCAGTCCTAAATGGAGTTGAGTCACATGCAGTTTTTGGTCCTACGAGCAACAGTTATTTTCTGGTAAGGAGAGTCACTACTGCGCTCCAAATGCCATACACAGTGCAAATAGCACATGCGTCTGTTCCCAGCAAGTGCAGTGTATGGGACTGAAGAGGAGCTACTGTTCTTGTCAGTTTCCTAAGCAGAGTTGAACTAGATATGGCCCGTGTGTGTATGAAGCACATTTCTTCTGTTCTGAGCAAGCTCACTCTTCTGGCCCTATAGGAAACACAGTAGAGTAGTAGAGTGCTCTTTTCTCAAAAGCAGAGTGTGTTTCTTGTAAGGCGAGCTAGCGTTTGTTTCCCAGTCCTAAATGGATTTGAATCACATGCAGTTTCAGGTCCTACGAACAAGAGTTGTTTTCTGGTAAGGAAAGTCACTATTGCGCTCCCATTGACATACACAGTGCAAATAGCACTTGCGTCTGTTCCCAGCAAGTACAGTGTATTGGACTGAAGAGGATCTACTGTTCTTGTCAGTTTCCTAAGCAGAATTGAACTAGATATGGCCCGTGTATGTAGGACGCACAGTTCTTTTGTTTTGAGCAAGCTCACTGTTTGGACCCCATAGGAAACACAGTAGAGTAGAAGAGTGCTCTTTTCTCAAAAGCAGAGTGTGTTTTTTGTAAGTCGAGCGAGCGTTTGTTTCGCAGTCCTAAATGGAGTTGAATCACATGCAGTTTCTGGTTCTACGAGCTAGAGTTTTTTCTGGTAATAAGAGTCACTATTGTGCTCCCATTGTCATACTCAGGGCAAATAGCACTGGCCTCTGTACCCAGCATGTACAGTGTATTGGACTGAAGAGGATCTACTGTTCTTGTCAGGTTCCTAAGCAGAGTTGAACTAGATATGGCCCATGTGTGTAGGAAGCACATTTCTTTTGTACTTAGAAGCTCACTGTTGTGGCCCTATAGGAAACACAGTAGAGTAGAAGAGTGCTCTTTCCTCAAAAGCAGAGTGTGTTTCTTGTAAGGCGAGCTAGAGTTTGTTTCCCAGTCCTAAATGGAGTTGAATCACATGCAGTTTCCGTTCCTACGAGCAAGAGTTGTTTTCTGGTAAGGAAAGTCACTATTGCTCTCCCATTGCCATACACAGTGCAAATAGCACTCGCGTCTGTTCCCAGCAAGTACAGTGTATTGGACTGATGAGGAGCTACTGTTCTTGTCAGTTTCCTAAACAAATATGAACTAGATATGGCCCGTGTGTGTAGGAAGCACAGTTCTTTTGTTCTGAGCAAGCTCACTGTTTGGATCCCTTAGGAAACACAGTAGAGTAGAAGAGTGCTCTTTTCTCAAAAGCAGAGTGTGTTTCTTGTAAGGCGAGCTAGCGTTTGTTTCCCAATCCTAAATGGAGTTGAATCACATGCAGTTTCTGGTCCTACGAGCAAGAGATGTTTTCTGGTAAGAAGAGTCACTATTGCGCTCCCATTGCCATACACAGTGCAAATAGCACTGGCGTCTGTATCCATCATGTACAGCGTATTGGACTGAAGAGGAACTACTGTTCTTGTCAGTTTCCTAAGCAGAGTTGAACTAGATATGGCTCGTGTGTGTAGGAAGCACAGTTCTTTTGTTCTGAGCAAGCTCACTGTTCGGAACACATAGGAAACACATTAGATTAGAAGATTGCTCTTTTCTCAAAAGCAGAGTGTGTTTCTTGTAAGGCGAGCTAGCGTTTGTTTCCCAATCCTAAATGGAGTTGAATTACATGCAGTTTCTGGTCCTATGAGCAAGAGTTGTTTTCTGGTAAGGAGAGTCACTATTGTGCTCCCATTGTCATACACAGTGCAAATAGCCCTCGCGTCTGTTCCCAGCAAGTACAGTGTATTGGACTGAAGAGGAGCTACTGTTCTCATCAGTTTCCTAAGCAGAGTTGAACTAGATATGGCCCGTGTGTGTAAGAAGCACAGTTCTTTTGTTCTGAGCAAGCTCACTGTTCGGACCCCATAGGAAACACAGTAGAGTAGAGGAGGGCTCTTTTCTCAAAAGCCGAGTGTGTTTAGTGTAAGGCGACCCAGCGTTTGCTTCCCAGTCCTAAATGGAGTTGAATCACATGCAGTTTCTGGTCCTAAGAGCAAGAGTTGTTTTCTGGTAAGAAGAGTCACTATTGCGCTCCCATTGCCATACACAGTGCAAATAGCACTCGCGTCTGCTCTCAGCAAGTACAGTGTATTGGACTGAAGAGGAGCTACTGTTCTTGTCAGTTTCCTAAGCAGACTTGAACTAGATATGGCCCGTGTGTGTATAAGCACAGTTCATTTGTTCTGAGCAAGCTCACTGTTCGGACACCTTGGAAACAAAGTAGAGTAGGAGAGTACTCATTTCTCAAAAGCAGAGTGTGTTTCTTGTAAGGCGAGCTAGCTTTTGTTTCCCAGTCCTAAATGGAGTTGAATCACATGCAGTTTCTGGTCCTATGAGTAGAGTTGTTTTTTGGTAAGAAGAGTCACTATTGCGCTCCCATTGCCATACACAGTGAAAATAGCACTCCCGTCTGTTCCAATCAAGTACAGTGTATTGGATTGAAGAGGATCTACTCTTCTTGTCAGTTTCCTGAGCAGAGTTGAACTAGATATGGCCCGTGTGTATAGGAAGCACAGTTCTTTTGTTCTGAGCAAACTAACTTTCTGGCCCTATAGGAAACACAGTAGAGTAGAAGAGTGCTCTTTTTTCAAAAGCAGAGTGTGTTTCTTGTAAGGCGAGCTAGCGTTTGTTTCCCAGTCCTAAATGGAGTTGAATCACATGAAGTTTCTGGTCCTACGAGCAAGAGTTGTTTTCTTGTAAGAAGAGTCACTATTGTGCTCCCATTGCCGTACACAGTGCAAATAGCACTCGCGTCTGTTCCCAGTAAGTACAGTGTATTGGACTGAAGAGGAGCTACTGTTCTCGTCAGTTTCCTAAGCAGAGTTGAACTAGATAAGGCCCGTGTATGTAAGAAGCACAGTTCTTTTGTTCTGAGCAAGCTCACTGTTCGGACCCCATAGGAAACACAGTAGAGAGAAGAGTGCTCTTTTCTCAAAAGCAGAGTGTGTTTCTTGTAAGGCGAGCTAGCGTTTGTTTTCCATTCCTAAATGGAGTTGAATCACATGCAGTTTCTGGTCATACGAGCAAGAGTTGTTTTCTGGTAAGAAGAGGCACTATTGCGCTCCCATTGTCACACACATGGCAAATAGCACTGGTGTCTGTTTCCAGCATGTACAGTCTGTTGGACTGAAGAGGTTCTACTGTTCTTGTCAGTTTCCTAAGCAGAATTGAAGAAGATATGGCCCGTGTGTGGAAGAAGCACAGTTCTTTTGTTCTGAGCAAGCTCACTCTTTGGACCCAATAGGAAACACAGTAGAGAGAAGAGTGCTCTTTTCTCAAAAGCAGAGTGTGTTTCTTGTAAGGCGAGCTAGCGTTTGTTTCCCAGTCCAAAATGGAGTTGAAATACACATGCAGTTCATGGTCCTACGAGCAAGAGTTGTTTTCTGGTTAGAAGTGTCACTATTGCGCTCCCTTTGAAATACACAATGCAAATAGCCCTTGCGTCTGTTCCCAGCAAGTACAGTGTATTTGACTGAAGAGGAGCTACTGTTCTTGTCAGTTTCCTAAGCATAGTTGAACTAGATATGGCCCGTGTGTGTAGGAAGCACAGTTCTTTTTTTCTGAGCAAGCGCACTGTTCGGACAACATAGGAAACACAGTAGAGTAGAAGAGTTCTCTTTTCTCAAAAGCAGAGTGTGTTTCTTGTAAGGCGAGCTGGCATTTGTTTCCCAGTCCTAAATGGAGTTGAATCACATGCAGGTTCTGGTCCTACAAGCAAGAGTTGTTTTCTAGTAAGAAGAGTCACTATTGCCCTCCCAATGTCATACACAGGGCAAATAGCACTGGCGTCTGTTCCCAGCATGTACAGTGTATTGGACTGAAGAGGAGCTACTGTTCTTGTCAGTTTCCTAAGCAGAACTGAACTAGATACGGCCATGTGTGTCGGAAGCACAGTTCTTTTGTTCTGAGCAAGCTCACTGTTCTGTCCCTATAGGAAACACAGTAGAGTAGAAGAGTGCTCTTTTCTCAAAAGCAGAGTGTGTTTCTTGTAAGGTGAGCTAGCGTTTGTTTCCCACCCCTAAATGGAGTTTAATCACATGCAGTTTTTGGTCATACGAGCAAGAATTGTTTTCTGATAAGGAAAGTCACTATTGCGCTCCCTTTGCCATTCACAGCACAAATAGCACTCATGTCTGTTCCCAACAAGTACAGTGTATTGGACTGAAGAGGAGCTACTGTTCTTGTCAGTTAACTAAGCAGAGTTGAACTAGATATGGCCCGTGTGTATAGGAAGCACAGCTTTTTTGGTCTGAGCAAGCTCACTGTGCGGATCCCATAGGAAACTCAGTGCTCTTTTCTCAAAAGCAGAGTGTGTTTCTTGTAAGGCTAGATTGCGTTTGCTTCCCAGACCTAAATGGAGTTGAATCACATGCAGTTTCTGGTCCTACAAGCAAGAGTGGTTTTCTGGTAAGAATAGTCACTATTGTGCTCGCATTGTCATACACAGGGCAAATAGCACTGGCGTCTTTTCCCAGCATGTACAGTGTATTGGACTGAGGAGGATCTACTGTTCTTGTAAGTTTCCTATGCAGAGTTGAACTAGATATAGCCCGTGTGTGTAGGAAGCACAGTTCTTTTGTTCTGAGCAAGCTCACTGTTCTGGCCCTATAGGAAACACAGTAGAGTAGCAGAGTGCTCTTTTCTCAAAAGCAGAGTGTGTTTCTTGTAAGGCGAGCTAGTGTTTGTCTCCAAGTACTAAATGGAGTTGAAACACATGCAGTTTCTGTTCCTACGAGCAAGAGATGTTTTCTGGTAAGAAGAGTCACTATTGTGCTCCCATTGTCATACACAGGGCAAATAGCACTGGCTTCTTTTCCCAGCATGTACAGTGTATTGCACTGAAGAGGATCTACTGTTCTTGTCAGTTTCCCAAGCAGAATTGAACTAGATATGGCCATGTGTGCAGGAAGTACATTTTTTTGTTCTGAGCAAGCTCACTGTTCGGACCCCATAGGAAATACAGTAGAGTAGAAGAGTGCTCTTTTCTCAAAAGCAGAGTGTGTTTCTTGTAAGTCGAGCTAGTGTTTTTTTTCCCAGTCCTAAATGGAGTTGAATCAAATGCAGTTACTGGTCCTAAGAGCAAGAGTTGTTTTCTGGTAAGAAGAGTCACTATTGTGCTCCCATTGCCGTACACAGTGCAAATTGCACTCGCATCTGTTCCCAGCAAGTACAGTGTATTGGACTGAAGATGAGCTACTGTTCTCGTCAGTTTCCTAATCAGAGTTGAACTAGATATGGCCCGTGTGTGTAGGAAGCACAGATCTATTGTTCTGAGCAAGCTCTCTGTTCTGACCCTATAGGAAACACAGTAGAGTAGAAGAGTGCTCTTTTCTAAAAAGCACAGTGTGTTTCTTGTAAGGCAAGCTAGCGTTTGTTTCCCAATCCTTAATGGAGTTGAATCACATGTAGTTTTTGGTCCTACGCGCAAGAGCTGTTTTCTGGTAAGGAAAGTCACTATTGCGCTCCCATTGCCAAACACAGTGCAAATAGCACTCACATCTGTTCCCAGCAAGTACAGTGTATTGGAATGAAGAGGAGCTACTGTTCTTGTCAGTTTCCTAAGCAGAATTGAACTGGATATAGCCATTTGTGTAGGAAGTACAGTTCTTTTGTTCTGAGCAAGCTCACTGTACTGGCCCTATAGGAAACACAGTAGAGTAGAAGACAGCTCTTTTCTCAAAAGAAGAGTGTGTTTCTTGTAAGGCGAGCTAGCGTTTGTTTCCCAATCCTAAATGGAGTTGAATCACATGCAGTTTTTGGTCCTAGGAGCAAGAGTTGTTTTCTGGTAAGGAAAGTCACTATTGTGCTCCCATTGACATACACAGTGCAAACAGCACTTGCGTCTGTTCCCAGCAAGTACAGTGTATTGGACTGAAGAGGAGCTACTGTTCTTGACAGTTTCCTAAGCAGAGTTGAACTAGATATGGCCCGTGTGCGTAGGAAGCACAGTTCTCTTGTTCGGAGCAAGCTCACTGTTCGGAACTCATAGGACACATAGTAGAGAACAAGAGTGCTCTTTTCTCAAAAGCAGAGTGTGTTTCTTGTAAGGCTGGTTCTTGTTTGTTTCCCAGTCAGAAACAAAGTTGAATCTCATGCAGTTTCTGGTCCTACGAGCAAGAGTTGTTTTCTGGTAAGGAAAGTCACTATTGTGCTCCTTTTGCCATACACAGTGCAAATAGCACTGGCGTCTGTATCCATCATGTACAGCGTATTGGACTGAAGAGGAACTACTGTTCTTGTCAGTTTCCTAAGCAGAGTTGAACTAGATATGGCTCGTGTGTGTAGGAAGCACAGTTCTTTTGTTCTGAGCAAGCTCACTGTTCGGAACACATAGGAAACACATTAGATTAGAAGATTGCTCTTTTCTCAAAAGCAGAGTGTGTTTCTTGTAAGGCGAGCTAGCGTTTGTTTCCCAATCCTAAATGGAGTTGAATTACATGCAGTTTCTGGTCCTATGAGCAAGAGTTGTTTTCTGGTAAGGAGAGTCACTATTGTGCTCCCATTGTCATACACAGTGCAAATAGCCCTCGCGTCTGTTCCCAGCAAGTACAGTGTATTGGACTGAAGAGGAGCTACTGTTCTCATCAGTTTCCTAAGCAGAGTTGAACTAGATATGGCCCGTGTGTGTAAGAAGCACAGTTCTTTTGTTCTGAGCAAGCTCACTGTTCGGACCCCATAGGAAACACAGTAGAGTAGAGGAGGGCTCTTTTCTCAAAAGCCGAGTGTGTTTAGTGTAAGGCGACCCAGCGTTTGCTTCCCAGTCCTAAATGGAGTTGAATCACATGCAGTTTCTGGTCCTAAGAGCAAGAGTTGTTTTCTGGTAAGAAGAGTCACTATTGCGCTCCCATTGCCATACACAGTGCAAATAGCACTCGCGTCTGCTCTCAGCAAGTACAGTGTATTGGACTGAAGAGGAGCTACTGTTCTTGTCAGTTTCCTAAGCAGACTTGAACTAGATATGGCCCGTGTGTGTATAAGCACAGTTCATTTGTTCTGAGCAAGCTCACTGTTCGGACACCTTGGAAACAAAGTAGAGTAGGAGAGTACTCATTTCTCAAAAGCAGAGTGTGTTTCTTGTAAGGCGAGCTAGCTTTTGTTTCCCAGTCCTAAATGGAGTTGAATCACATGCAGTTTCTGGTCCTATGAGTAGAGTTGTTTTTTGGTAAGAAGAGTCACTATTGCGCTCCCATTGCCATACACAGTGAAAATAGCACTCCCGTCTGTTCCAATCAAGTACAGTGTATTGGATTGAAGAGGATCTACTCTTCTTGTCAGTTTCCTGAGCAGAGTTGAACTAGATATGGCCCGTGTGTATAGGAAGCACAGTTCTTTTGTTCTGAGCAAACTAACTTTCTGGCCCTATAGGAAACACAGTAGAGTAGAAGAGTGCTCTTTTTTCAAAAGCAGAGTGTGTTTCTTGTAAGGCGAGCTAGCGTTTGTTTCCCAGTCCTAAATGGAGTTGAATCACATGAAGTTTCTGGTCCTACGAGCAAGAGTTGTTTTCTTGTAAGAAGAGTCACTATTGTGCTCCCATTGCCGTACACAGTGCAAATAGCACTCGCGTCTGTTCCCAGTAAGTACAGTGTATTGGACTGAAGAGGAGCTACTGTTCTCGTCAGTTTCCTAAGCAGAGTTGAACTAGATAAGGCCCGTGTATGTAAGAAGCACAGTTCTTTTGTTCTGAGCAAGCTCACTGTTCGGACCCCATAGGAAACACAGTAGAGAGAAGAGTGCTCTTTTCTCAAAAGCAGAGTGTGTTTCTTGTAAGGCGAGCTAGCGTTTGTTTTCCATTCCTAAATGGAGTTGAATCACATGCAGTTTCTGGTCATACGAGCAAGAGTTGTTTTCTGGTAAGAAGAGGCACTATTGCGCTCCCATTGTCACACACATGGCAAATAGCACTGGTGTCTGTTTCCAGCATGTACAGTCTGTTGGACTGAAGAGGTTCTACTGTTCTTGTCAGTTTCCTAAGCAGAATTGAAGAAGATATGGCCCGTGTGTGGAAGAAGCACAGTTCTTTTGTTCTGAGCAAGCTCACTGTTTGGACCCAATAGGAAACACAGTAGAGAGAAGAGTGCTCTTTTCTCAAAAGCAGAGTGTGTTTCTTGTAAGGCGAGCTAGCGTTTGTTTCCCAGTCCAAAATGGAGTTGAAATACACATGCAGTTCATGGTCCTACGAGCAAGAGTTGTTTTCTGGTTAGAAGTGTCACTATTGCGCTCCCTTTGAAATACACAATGCAAATAGCCCTTGCGTCTGTTCCCAGCAAGTACAGTGTATTTGACTGAAGAGGAGCTACTGTTCTTGTCAGTTTCCTAAGCATAGTTGAACTAGATATGGCCCGTGTGTGTAGGAAGCACAGTTCTTTTTTTCTGAGCAAGCGCACTGTTCGGACAACATAGGAAACACAGTAGAGTAGAAGAGTTCTCTTTTCTCAAAAGCAGAGTGTGTTTCTTGTAAGGCGAGCTGGCATTTGTTTCCCAGTCCTAAATGGAGTTGAATCACATGCAGGTTCTGGTCCTACAAGCAAGAGTTGTTTTCTAGTAAGAAGAGTCACTATTGCCCTCCCAATGTCATACACAGGGCAAATAGCACTGGCGTCTGTTCCCAGCATGTACAGTGTATTGGACTGAAGAGGAGCTACTGTTCTTGTCAGTTTCCTAAGCAGAACTGAACTAGATACGGCCATGTGTGTCGGAAGCACAGTTCTTTTGTTCTGAGCAAGCTCACTGTTCTGTCCCTATAGGAAACACAGTAGAGTAGAAGAGTGCTCTTTTCTCAAAAGCAGAGTGTGTTTCTTGTAAGGTGAGCTAGCGTTTGTTTCCCACCCCTAAATGGAGTTTAATCACATGCAGTTTTTGGTCATACGAGCAAGAATTGTTTTCTGATAAGGAAAGTCACTATTGCGCTCCCTTTGCCATTCACAGCACAAATAGCACTCATGTCTGTTCCCAACAAGTACAGTGTATTGGACTGAAGAGGAGCTACTGTTCTTGTCAGTTAACTAAGCAGAGTTGAACTAGATATGGCCCGTGTGTATAGGAAGCACAGCTTTTTTGGTCTGAGCAAGCTCACTGTGCGGATCCCATAGGAAACTCAGTGCTCTTTTCTCAAAAGCAGAGTGTGTTTCTTGTAAGGCTAGATTGCGTTTGCTTCCCAGACCTAAATGGAGTTGAATCACATGCAGTTTCTGGTCCTACAAGCAAGAGTGGTTTTCTGGTAAGAATAGTCACTATTGTGCTCGCATTGTCATACACAGGGCAAATAGCACTGGCGTCTTTTCCCAGCATGTACAGTGTATTGGACTGAGGAGGATCTACTGTTCTTGTAAGTTTCCTATGCAGAGTTGAACTAGATATAGCCCGTGTGTGTAGGAAGCACAGTTCTTTTGTTCTGAGCAAGCTCACTGTTCTGGCCCTATAGGAAACACAGTAGAGTAGCAGAGTGCTCTTTTCTCAAAAGCAGAGTGTGTTTCTTGTAAGGCGAGCTAGTGTTTGTCTCCAAGTACTAAATGGAGTTGAAACACATGCAGTTTCTGTTCCTACGAGCAAGAGATGTTTTCTGGTAAGAAGAGTCACTATTGTGCTCCCATTGTCATACACAGGGCAAATAGCACTGGCTTCTTTTCCCAGCATGTACAGTGTATTGCACTGAAGAGGATCTACTGTTCTTGTCAGTTTCCCAAGCAGAATTGAACTAGATATGGCCATGTGTGCAGGAAGTACATTTTTTTGTTCTGAGCAAGCTCACTGTTCGGACCCCATAGGAAATACAGTAGAGTAGAAGAGTGCTCTTTTCTCAAAAGCAGAGTGTGTTTCTTGTAAGTCGAGCTAGTGTTTTTTTTTCCCAGTCCTAAATGGAGTTGAATCAAATGCAGTTACTGGTCCTAAGAGCAAGAGTTGTTTTCTGGTAAGAAGAGTCACTATTGTGCTCCCATTGCCGTACACAGTGCAAATTGCACTCGCATCTGTTCCCAGCAAGTACAGTGTATTGGACTGAAGATGAGCTACTGTTCTCGTCAGTTTCCTAATCAGAGTTGAACTAGATATGGCCCGTGTGTGTAGGAAGCACAGATCTATTGTTCTGAGCAAGCTCTCTGTTCTGACCCTATAGGAAACACAGTAGAGTAGAAGAGTGCTCTTTTCTAAAAAGCACAGTGTGTTTCTTGTAAGGCAAGCTAGCGTTTGTTTCCCAATCCTTAATGGAGTTGAATCACATGTAGTTTTTGGTCCTACGCGCAAGAGCTGTTTTCTGGTAAGGAAAGTCACTATTGCGCTCCCATTGCCAAACACAGTGCAAATAGCACTCACATCTGTTCCCAGCAAGTACAGTGTATTGGAATGAAGAGGAGCTACTGTTCTTGTCAGTTTCCTAAGCAGAATTGAACTGGATATAGCCATTTGTGTAGGAAGTACAGTTCTTTTGTTCTGAGCAAGCTCACTGTACTGGCCCTATAGGAAACACAGTAGAGTAGAAGACAGCTCTTTTCTCAAAAGAAGAGTGTGTTTCTTGTAAGGCGAGCTAGCGTTTGTTTCCCAATCCTAAATGGAGTTGAATCACATGCAGTTTTTGGTCCTAGGAGCAAGAGTTGTTTTCTGGTAAGGAAAGTCACTATTGTGCTCCCATTGACATACACAGTGCAAACAGCACTTGCGTCTGTTCCCAGCAAGTACAGTGTATTGGACTGAAGAGGAGCTACTGTTCTTGACAGTTTCCTAAGCAGAGTTGAACTAGATATGGCCCGTGTGCGTAGGAAGCACAGTTCTCTTGTTCGGAGCAAGCTCACTGTTCGGAACTCATAGGAAACATAGTAGAGAACAAGAGTGCTCTTTTCTCAAAAGCAGAGTGTGTTTCTTGTAAGGCTGGTTCTTGTTTGTTTCCCAGTCAGAAACAAAGTTGAATCTCATGCAGTTTCTGGTCCTACGAGCAAGAGTTGTTTTCTGGTAAGGAAAGTCACTATTGTGCTCCTTTTGCCATACACAGTGCAAATAGCACTAGCGTCTGTTCCCAGCATGTACAGTGTATTGGACTGAAGAGGATCTACTGTTCTTGTCAGTTTCCCAAGCAGAGTTGAACTAGATAAGGCCTGTGTGTGTAGGAAGCACAGTTCTTTTGTTCTGAGCAAGCTCACTGTTCTGGCCCTATAGGAAACACAGTAGAGTAGAAGAGTACTCTTTTCTCAAAACAGAGTGTGTTTCTTGTAAGGCGAGCTAGCGTTTGTTTCCCCGTCTTAAATGGATTTGAATCACATGCAGTTTCTGGTCCTACGAGCAAGAGTTTTTTCTGGTAAGAAGAGTCACTATTGTGCTCCCATTGCTGTACACAGTGCAAATAGCACTCGCATCTGTTCCCAGCAAGTACAGTGTATTGGACTGAAGGGGATCTACTGTTCTTGTCAGTTTCCTAAGCAGAATTGAACTAGATATGGCCCGTGTGTATAGGAAGCACAGTACTTTTGTTCTGAGCATGCTCACTGTTCGGACCCCATAGGAAACACAGTAGAGTAGAAGAGTGCTCTTTTCTCAAAAGCAGAGTGTGTTTCTTGTAAGGCGAGCTAGCGTTTGCTTCCCAGTCCTAAATGGATTTGGTCACATGCAGTTTCTGGTCCTAGAAGCAAGAGTTTTTTCTGGTAAGAAAAGTCACTATTGGGCTCCCATTGTCATACAAAGTGCAAATAGCACTGGCGTCTGTTCCCAGCAAGTACAGTGTATTGGACTGAAGAGGAGCTACTGTTCTTGTCAGTTTCCTAAGCAGAGTTGAAGTAGATATGGCCCGTGTGTATAGGAAGCACAGCTCTTTTGTTCTGAGCAAGCTCACTGTGCGGACCCCATAGGAAACTCAGTGCTCTTTTCTCAAAAGCAGAGTGTGTTTCTTGTAAGGCTAGATAGCGTTTGCTTCCCAGACCTAAATGGAGTTGAATCACATGCAGTTTCTGGTCCTACAAGCAAGAGTGGTTTTCTGGTAAGAAGAGTCACTATTGCGCTCGCATTGTCATACACAGGGCAAATAGCACTGGCGTCTTTTCCCAGCATGTACAGTGTATTGGACTGAGGAGGATCTTCTGTTCTTGTCAGTTTCCTATGCAGAGTTGAACTAGATATAGCCCGTGTGTGTAGGAAGCACAGTTCTTTTGTTCTGAGCAAGCTCACTATTCTGGCCCTATAGGAAACACAGTAGAGTAGCAGAGTGCTCTTTTCTCAAAAGCAGAGTCTGTTTTTTGTAAGGCAAGCTAGTGTTTGTTTCCAAGTACTAAATGGAGTTGAAACACATGCAGTTTCTGTTCCTACGAGCAAGGGATGTTTTCTGGTAAGAAGAGTCACTATTGTGCTCCCATTGTCATACACAGGGCAAATAGCACTGGCTTCTTTTCCCAGCATGTACAGTGTATTGCACTGAAGAGGATCTACTGTTCTTGTCAGTTTCCCAAGCAGAATTGAACTAGATATGGCCATGTGTGCAGGAAGTACATTTCTTTTGTTCTGAGCAAGCTCACTGTTCGGACCCCATAGGAAATACAGTAGAGTAGAAGAGTGCTCTTTTCTCAAAGCAGAGTGTGTTTCTTGTAAGTCGAGCTAGTGTTTTTTTTCCCAGTTCTAAATGGAGTTGAATCAAATGCAGTTACTGGTCCTAAGAGCAAGAGTTGTTTTCTGGTAAGAAGAGTCACTATTGTGCTCCCATTGCTGTACACAGTGCAAATTGCACTCGTATCTGTTCCCAGCAAGTACAGTGTATTGGACTGAATATGAGCTACTGTTCTCGTCAGTTTCCTAATCAGAGTTGAACTAGATATGGCCCGTGTGTGTAGGAAGCACAGATCTTTTGTTCTGAGCAAGCTCTCTGTTCTGACCCTATAGGAAACACAGTAGAGTAGAAGAGTGCTCTTTTCTAAAAAGCACAGTGTGTTTCTTGTAAGGCAAGCTAGCGTTTGTTTCCCAGTCCTAAATGGAGTTGAATCACATGCAGTTTTTGGTCCTACGCGCAAGAGCTGTTTTCTGGTAAGGAAAGTCACTATTGCGCTCTCATTGCCAAACACAGTGCAAATAGCACTCGCATCTGTTCCCAGCAAGTACAGTGTATTGGACTGAAGAGGAGCTACTGTTCTTGTCAGTTTCCTAAGCAGAATTGAACTGGATATAGCCATTTGTGTAGGAAGTACAGTTCTTTTGTTCTGAGCAAGCTCACTGTACTGGCCCTATAGGAAACACAGTAGAGTAGAAGACAGCTCTTTTCTCAAAAGCAGAGTGTGTTTCTTGTAAGGCGAGCTAGCGTTTGTTTCCCAGTCCTAAATGGAGTTGAATCACATGCAGTTTTTGGTCCTACGAGCAAGAGTTGTTTTCTGGTAAGGAAAGTCACTATTGGGCTCCCATTGACATACACAGTGCAAATAGCACTTGTGTCTGTTCCCGTCAAGTACAGTGTATTGGACTGAAGAGGAGCTACTGTTCTTGACAGTTTCCTAAGCAGAGTTGAACTAGATATGGCCCGTGTGCGTAGGAAGCACAGTTCTTTTGTTCTGAGCAAGCTCACTGTTCGGAACACATAGGACACATAGTAGAGAACAAGGGTGCTCTTTTCTCAAAAGCAGAGTGTGTTTCTTGTAAGGCTGGCTCTTGTTTGTTTCCCAGTCAGAAACGGAGTTGAATCTCATGCAGTTTCTGGTCCTACGAGCAAGAGTTGTTTTCTGGTAAGGAAAGTCACTATTGTGCTCCTTTTGCCATACACAGTGCAAATAGCACTAGCGTCTGTTCCCAGCATGTACAGTGTATTGGACTGAAGAAGATCTACTGTTCTTGTCAGTTTCCTAAGCAGAGTTGAACTAGATATGGCCCGTGTGTGTATGAAGCACATTTCTTCTGTTCTGAGCAAGCTCACTGTTCTGGCCCTATAGGAAACACAGTAGAGTAGTAGAGTGCTCTTTTCTCAAAAGCAGAGTGTGTTTCTTGTAAGGCGAGCTAGCGTTTGTTTCCCAGTCCTAAATGGATTTGAATCACATGCAGTTTCAGGTCCTACGAACAAGAGTTGTTTTTTGGTAAGGAAAGTCACTATTGTGCTCCCATTGCCATACACAGTGCAAATAGCACTCACGTCTCTTCCCAGCAAGTACAGTGTATTGGACTGAAGAGGAGCTACTGTTCTTGTCAGTTTCCTAAGCAGAGTTGAACTAGATTTGGCCCATGTGTGTAGGAGGCACAGTTCTTTGTTCTGAGCAAGCTCACTGTTCTGGCCCTATAGGAAACACAGTAGAGTAGAAGAGTGCTCTTTCCTCAAAAGCAGAGTGTGTTTCTTGTAAGGCGAGCTAGCGTTTGTTTCCCAGTCCTAAGTGGATTGATTCAAATGCAGTTTCTGGTCCTAAGAGCAAGAGTTGTTTTTTGGTAAGGAAAGTCACTATTGCGCTCCCATTGCCGTACACAGTGCAAATAGCACTGGCGTCTGTTCCCAGCAAGTACAGTGTATTGGACTGAAGAGGAGCTACTGTTCTTGTCAGTTTCCTAAGCAGAGTTGAACTAGATATGGTCCGTGTGTAGAAAGCACAGTTCTTTTGTTCTCAGCAAGCTCATTGTTCGGACCACATAGAAAACACAGTAGAGTAGTAGAGTGCTCTTTTCTCAAAAGCAGAGTGTGTTTCTAGTAAGGCGAGCTGGCATTTGTTTCCCAATCCTAAATGGAGTTGAATCACATGCAGATTCTGGTCCTACGAGCAAGAGTTGTTTTCTGGTAAGAAGAGTCACTGTAGTGCTCCCATTGCCATACATAGTGCAAATACCCCTCATGTCTGTTCCCAGCAAGTACAGTGTATTTGACTGAAGAGGAGCTACTGTTTTTGTCAGTTTCCTAAGCAGAGTTGAACTAGATATGGCCCATGTGTGTAGGAAGCACAGTTCTTTTGTACTCAGCAAGCTCACTGTTCTGGCCCTATAGGAAACACAGTAGAGTAGAAGAGTGCTCTTTCTTCAAAAGCAGAGTGTGTTTTTTGTAAGGCGAGCTAGCGTTTGTTTCCCAGTCCTAAATGGAGTTGAATCACATGCAATTTCAGTTCCTACGAGCAAGAGTTGTTTTCTGGTAAGGAAAGTCACTATTGTGCTCCCATTGCCATACACAGTGCAAATAGCACTCGCGTCTGTTCCCAGCAAGTACAGTGTATTGGACTGAAGAGGAGCTACTGTTCTTGTCAGTTTCCTAAGCAGAATTGAACTGGATATAGCCATTTGTGTAGGAAGCACAGTACTTTTGTTCTGAGCAAGCTCACTGTACTGGCCCTATAGGAAACACAGTAGAGTAGAAGACAGCTCTTTTCTCAAAAGCAGAGTGTGTTTCTTGTAAGGCGAGCTAGCGTTTGTTTCCCAGTCCTAAATGGAGTTGAATCACATGCAGTTTCTGGTCCTACGAGCAAGAGTTTTTTCTGGTAAGAAGAGTCACTACTGCGCTCCCATTGTCATACACAGGGCAAATAGCACTGGCATTTGTTCCCAGGATGTACAGTGTATTGGACTGAAGAGGATCTACTGTTCTTGTCAGGTTCCTAAGCAGAGTTGAACTAGATATGGCCCATGTGTGTATGAAGCACATTTCTTCTGTTCTGAGCAAGCTCACTGTTCTGGCCCTATAGGAAACACCGTAGAGTAGATGTGTGCCCTATTCTCAAAAGCAGAGTGTGTTTCTTGTAAGGCGAGCTGGCGTTTGTTTCCCAATCCTAAATGGAGTTGAATCACATGCAGTTTCTGGTCATACGAGCAAGAGTTGTTTTTTGGTAAGAGAATCACTATTGTGCTCCCATTGCTGTACACAGTGCAAATAGCACTCGCGTCTGTTCCCAGCAAGTACAGTGTATTGGACTGAAGAGGAGCTACTGTTCTTGTCAGTTTCCTAAGCAGAGTTGAACTAGATATGGCCCGTGTGTAGGAAGCACAGTTCTTTTGTTCTCAGCAAGCTCATTGTTCGGACCACATAGAAAACACAGTAGAGTAGTAGAGTGCTCTTTTCTCAAAAGCAGAGTGTGTTTCTAGTAAGGCGAGCTAGCGTTTGTTTCCCAATCCTAAATGGAGTTGAATCACATGCAGATTCTGGTCCTACGAGCAAGAGTTGTTTTCTGGTAAGAAGAGTCACTGTAGTGCTCCCATTGCCATACATAGTGCAAATAGCCCTCGCGTCTGTTCCCAGCAAGTACAGTGTATTTGACTGAAGAGGAGCTACTGTTTTTGTCAGTTTCCTAAGCAGAGTTGAACTAGATATGGCCCATGTGTGTAGGAAGCACAGTTCTTTTGTACTCAGCAAGCTCACTGTTCTGGCCCTATAGGAAACACAGTAGAGTAGAAGAGTGCTCTTTCTTCAAAAGCAGAGTGTGTTTTTTGTAAGGCGAGCTAGCGTTTGTTTCCCAGTCCTAAATGGAATAGAATCACATGCAGTTTCAGGTCCTACGAGCAAGAGTTGTTTTTTGGTAAGGAAAGTCACTATTGCGCTCCCATTGCCATACACAGTGCAAATAGCACTCGCGTCTGTTCCCAGCAAGTACAATGTATGGGACTGAAGAGGAGCTACTGTTCTTGTCAGTTTCCTAAGCAGAGTTGAACTAGATATGGCCCATGTGTGTAGGAAGCACAGTTCTTTGTTCTGAGCAAGCTCACTGTTCTGGCCCTATAGTAAACACAGTAGAGTAGAAGAGTGCTCTTTCCTCAAAAGCAGAGTGTGTTTCTTGTAAGGCAAGCTAGCGTTTGTTTCCCAGTACTAAATGGAGTTGAATCACATGCAGTTTCAGTTCCTACGAGCAAGAGTTGTTTTCTGGTAAGGAAAGTCACTATTGTGCTCCCATTGCCATACACAGTGCAAATAGCACTCGCGTCTGTTCCCAGCAAGTACAGTGTATTGGACTGAAGAGGAGCTACTGTTCTTGTCAGTTTCCTAAGCAGAATTGAACTGGATATAGCCATTTGTGTAGGAAGCACAGTACTTTTGTTCTGAGCAAGCTCACTGTACTGGCCCTATAGGAAACACAGTAGAGTAGAAGACAGCTCTTTTCTCAAAAGCAGAGTGTGTTTCTTGTAAGGCGAGCTAGCGTTTGTTTCCCAGTCCTAAATGGAGTTGAATCACAGGCAGTTTTTGGTCCTACGAGGAAGAGTTGTTTTCTGGTAAGGAAAGTCACTATTGGGCTCCCATTGTCATACACAGGGCAAATAGCACTGGCATTTGTTCCCAGCATGTACAGTGTATTGGACTGAAGAGGATCTACTGTTCTTGTCAGGTTCCTAAGCAGAGTTGAACTAGATATGGCCCGTGTGTGTATGAAGCACATTTCTTCTGTTCTGAGCAAGCTCACTGTTCTGGCCCATTAGGAAACACAGTAGAGTAGAAGAGTACTCTTTTCTCAAAACAGAGTGTGTTTCTTGTGAGGCGAGCTAGCGTTTGTTTCCCCATTCTAAATGGATTAGAATCACATGCAGTTTCTGGTCCTACGTGGAAGAGTTTTTTCTGGTAAGAAGAGTCACTATTGCGCTCCCATTGTCATACACAGGGCAAATAGCACTGGCATTTGTTCCCAGCATGTACAGTGTATTGGACTGAAGAGGATCTACTGTTCTTGTCAGGTTCCTAAGCAGAGTTGAACTAGATATGGCCCGTGTGTGTATGAAGCACATTTCTTCTGTTCTGAGCAAGCTCACTGTTCTGGCCCTATAGGAAACACAGTAGAGTAGAAGAGTACTCTTTTCTCAAAACAGAGTGTGTTTCTTGTGAGGCGAGCTAGCGTTTGTTTCCCCGTCCTAAATGGATTAGAATCACATGCAGTTTCTGGTCCTACGTGGAAGAATTTTTTCTGGTAAGAAGAGTCACTATTGCGCTCCCATTGTCATACACAGGGCAAATAGCACTGGCATTTGTTCCCAGCATGTACAGTGTATTGGACTGAAGAGGATCTACTGTTCTTGTCAGGTTCCTAAGCAGAGTTGAACTAGATATGGCCCGTGTGTGTATGAAGCACATTTCTTCTGTTCTGAGCAAACTCACTGTTCTGGCCCTATAGGAAACACCGTAGAGTAGATGTGTGCCCTATTCTCAAAAGCAGAGTGTGTTTCTTGTAAGGCGAGCTGGCATTTGTTTCCCAATCCTAAATGCAGATGAATCACATGCAGTTTCTGGTCCTACGAGCAAGAGTTGTTTTCTGGTAAAAAGAGTCACTATTGCGCTCCCAATGCCGAACACAGTGCAAATAGCACTCGCGTCTATTCCCAGCAAGTACAGTGTATTGGACTGAAGGAGATTTACTGTTCTTGTCAGTTTCCTAAGCAGAGTTGAACTAGATATGGCCCGTGTGTATAGGAAGCACAGTTCTTTTGTTCTGAGCATGCTCACTGTTCGGACACCATAGGAAACACAGTACAGTAGAAGAGTGCTCTTTTCTCAAAAGCAGAGTGTGTTTCTTGTAAGGCGAGCTAGCGTTTGCTTCCCAGTCCTAAATGGATTTGAATCACATGCAGTTTCTGGTCCTAGAAGCAAGAGTTTTTTCTGGTAAGAAAAGTCACTATTGGGCTCCCATTGTCATACAAAGTGCAAATAGCACTGGTGTCTGTTCCCAGCAAGTACAGTGTATTGGACTGAACAGGATCTACTGTTCTTGTCAGTTTCCTAAGCAGAATTGAACTAGATATGGCCCGTGTGTGTAGGAAGCACAGTTCTTTTGTTCTGAGCAAGCTCACTGTTTGGACCCCATAGGAAACACAGTAGAGTAGATGTGTGCCCTATTCTCAAAAGCAGAGTGTGTTTCTTGTAAGGCGAACTAGCGTTTGCTTCCCAGTCCTAAATGGATTTGAATCACATGCAGTTTCTGGTCCTACAAGCAAAAGTTTTTTTTGGTAAGAAAAGTGACTATTGCGCTCCCATTGTCATTCACAGTGCAAATAGCACTTGTGTCTGTTCCCAGCAAGTATAGTGTATTTGACTGAAGAGGAGCTACTGTTCTTGTCAGTTTCCTAATCAGAGTTGAACTAGATATGACCCGTGTGTGTAGGAAGCACATTTCATTTGTTCTGAGCAAGCTCACTGTTTGGACCCCATAGGAAACACAGTAGAGTAGGTGTGTGCCCTATTCTCAAAAGCAGAGTGTGTTTCTTGTAAGGCGAGCTGGCATTTGTTTCCCAATTTTAAATGGAGTTGAATCACATGCAGTTTCTGGTCCTACGAGCAAGAGTTGTTTTCTGGTAAGAAGAGTCACTATTGTGCTCCCATTGCCATACACAGTACAAATAACACTCGCGTCTGTTTCCAGCAAGTACAGTTTATTTGTCTGAAGAGGAGCTACAGTTCTTGTCAGTTTCCTAAACAGAGTTGTACTAGATATGGCCCGTGTGTGTAGGAAGCACAGTTCTTTTGTTCTCAGCAAGCTCACTGTTCGGACCACATAGAAAACACAGTAGAGTAGTAGAGTGCTCTTTTCTCAAAAGCAGAGTGTGTTTCTTGTAAGGCGAGCTAGCGTTTGTTTCCCAATCCTAAATGGAGTTGAATCACATGCAGATTCTGGTCCTACGAGCAAGAGTTGTTTTCTGGTAAGAAGAGTCACTATAGTGCTCCCATTGCCATCCATAGTACAAATAGCCCTCGCGTCTGTTCCCAGCAAGTACAGTGTATTTGACAGAAGAGGAGCTACTGTTTTTGTCAGTTTCCTAAGCAGAGTTGAACTAGATATGGCCCATGTGTGTAGGAAGCACAGTTCTTTTTTACTCAGCAAGCTCACTGTTCTGGCCCTATAGGAAACACAGTAGAGTAGAAGAGTGCTTCTTCCTCAAAAGCAGAGTGTGTTTTTTGTAAGGCGAGCTAGCGTTTGTTTCCCAGTCCTAAATGGAGTTGAATCACATGCAGTTTCAGGTCCTACGAGCAAGAGTTGTTTTTTGGTAAGGAAAGTCACTATTGTGCTCCCATTGCCATACACAGTGCAAATAGCACTCGCGTCTGTTCCCAGCAAGTACAGTGTATTGGACTGAAGAGGAGCTACTGTTCTTGTCAGTTTCCTAAGCAGAATTGGACTGGATATAGCCATTTGTGTAGGAAGCACAGTTCTTTTGTTCTGAGCAAGCTCACTGTACTGGCCCTATAGGAAACACAGTAGAGTAGAAGACAGCTCTTTTCTCAAAAGCAGAGTGTGTTTCTTGTAAGGCGAGCTAGCGTTTGTTTCCTAGTCCTAAATGGAGTTGAATCACAGGCAGTTTTTGGTCCTACGAGGAAGAGTTGTTTTCTGGTAAGGAAAGTCACTATTGGGCTCCCATTGACATACACAGTGCAAATAGCACTTGCGTCTGTTCCCAGCAAGCACAGTGTATTGGACTGAAGAGGAGCTATGTTCTTGACAGTTTCCTAAATAGAGTTGAACTAGATATGGCCCGTGCGCGTAGGAAGCACAGTTCTTTTGTTCTGAGCAAGCTCACTGTTCGGAACCCTTAGGACACATAGTAGAGAAGAAGAGTGCTCTTTTCTCAAAAGCAGAGTGTGTTTCTTGTAAGGTTGGCTATTGTTTGTTTCCCAGTCAGAAACGGAGTTGAATCTCATGCAGTTTCTGGTCCTACGAGCAAGAGTTGTTTTCTGGTAAGGAAAGTCACTATTGGGCTCCCATTGTCATACACAGGGCAAATAGCACTGGCATTTGTTCCTAGCATGTACAGTGTATTGGACTGAAGAGGATCTACTGTTCTTGTCAGGTTCCTAAGCAGAGTTGAACTAGATATGGCCCGTGTGTGTATGAAGCACATTTCTTCCGTTCTGAGCAAGCTCACTGTTCTGGCCCTATAGGAAACACAGTAGAGTAGAAGAGTACTCTTTTCTCAAAACAGAGTGTGTTTCTTGTAAGGCGAGCTAGCGTTTGTTTCCCCGTCCTAAATGGATTTGAATCACATGCAGTTTCTGGTCCTACGAGCAAGAGTTTTTTCTGGTAAGAAGAGTCACTATTGCGCTCCCATTGTCATACACAGGGCAAATAGCACTGGCATTTGTTCCCAGGATGTACAGTGTATTGGACTGAAGAGGATCTACTGTTCTTGTCAGGTTCCTAAGCAGAGTTGAACTAGATATGGCCCATGTGTGTATGAAGACATTTCTTCTGTTCTGAGCAAGCTCACTGTTCTGGCCCTATAGGAAACACCGTAGAGTAGATGTGTGCCCTATTCTCAAAAGCAGAGTGTGTTTCTTGTAAGGCGAGCTGGCGTTTGTTTCCCAATCCTAAATGGAGTTGAATCACATGCAGTTTCTGGTCATACGAGCAAGAGTTGTTTTTTGGTAAGAGAATCACTATTGTGCTCCCATTGCTGTACACAGTGCAAATAGCACTCGCGTCTGTTCCCAGCAAGTACAGTGTATTGGACTGAAGAGGAGCTACTGTTCTTGTCAGTTTCCTAAGCAGAGTTGAACTAGATATGGCCCGTGTGTAGGAAGCACAGTTCGTTTGTTCTCAGCAAGCTCATTGTTCGGACCACATAGAAAACACAGTAGAGTAGTAGAGTGCTCTTTTCTCAAAAGCAGAGTGTGTTTCTAGTAAGGCGAGCTAGCGTTTGTTTCCCAATCCTAAATGGAGTTGAATCACATGCAGATTCTGGTCCTACGAGCAAGAGTTGTTTTCTGGTAAGAAGAGTCACTGTAGTGCTCCCATTGCCATACATAGTGCAAATAGCCCTCGCGTCTGTTCCCAGCAAGTACAGTGTATTTGACTGAAGAGGAGCTACTGTTCTTGTCAGTTTCCTAAGCAGAGTTGAACTAGATATGGCCCATGTGTGTAGGAAGCACAGTTCTTTTGTACTCAGCAAGCTCACTGTTCTGGCCCTATAGGAAACACAGTAGAGTAGAAGAATGCTCTTTCTTCAAAAGCAGAGTGTGTTTTTTGTAAGGCGAGCTAGCGTTTGTTTCCCAGTCCTAAATGGAGTTGAATCACATGCAGTTTCAGGTCCTACGAGCAAGAGTTGTTTTTTGGTAAGGAAAGTCACTATTGTGCTCCCATTGCCATACACAGTGCAAATAGCACTCGCGTCTGTTCCCAGCAAGTACAATGTATGGGACTGAAGAGGAGCTACTGTTCTTGTCAGTTTCCTAAGCAGAGTTGAACTAGATATGGCCCATGTGTGTAGGAAGCACAGTTCTTTGTTCTGAGCAAGCTCACTGTTCTGGCCCTATAGTAAACACAGTAGAGTAGAAGAGTGCTCTTTCCTCAAAAGCAGAGTGTGTTTCTTGTAAGGCGAGCTAGCGTTTGTTTCCCAGTACTAAATGGAGTTGAATCACATGCAGTTTCAGTTCCTACGAGCAAGAGTTGTTTTCTGGTAAGGAAAGTCACTATTGTGCTCCCATTGCCATACACAGTGCAAATAGCACTCGCGTCTGTTCCCAGCAAGTACAGTGTATTGGACTGAAGAGGAGCTACTGTTCTTGTCAGTTTCCTAAGCAGAATTGAACTGGATATAGCCATTTGTGTAGGAAGCACAGTACTTTTGTTCTGAGCAAGCTCACTGTACTGGCCCTATAGGAAACACAGTAGAGTAGAAGACAGCTCTTTTCTCAAAAGCAGAGTGTGTTTCTTGTAAGGCGAGCTAGCATTTGTTTCCCAGTCCTAAATGGAGTTGAATCACAGGCAGTTTTTGGTCCTACGAGGAAGAGTTGTTTTCTGGTAAGGAAAGTCACTATTGGGCTCCCATTGTCATACACAGGGCAAATAGCACTGGCATTTGTTCCCAGCATGTACAGTGTATTGGACTGAAGAGGATCTACTGTTCTTGTCAGGTTCCTAAGCAGAGTTGAACTAGATATGGCCCGTGTGTGTATGAAGCACATTTCTTCTGTTCTGAGCAAGCTCACTCTTCTGGCCCTATAGGAAACACAGTAGAGTAGAAGAGTACTCTTTTCTCAAAACAGAGTGTGTTTCTTGTGAGGCGAGCTAGCGTTTGTTTCCCCATTCTAAATGGATTAGAATCACATGCAGTTTCTGGTCCTACGTGGAAGAGTTTTTTCTGGTAAGAAGAGTCACTATTGCGCTCCCATTGTCATACACAGGGCAAATAGCACTGGCATTTGTTCCCAGCATGTACAGTGTATTGGACTGAAGAGGATCTACTGTTCTTGTCAGGTTCCTAAGCAGAGTTGAACTAGATATGGCCCGTGTGTGTATGAAGCACATTTCTTCTGTTCTGAGCAAGCTCACTGTTCTGGCCCTATAGGAAACACAGTAGAGTAGAAGAGTACTCTTTTCTCAAAACAGAGTGTGTTTCTTGTGAGGCGAGCTAGCGTTTGTTTCCCCGTCCTAAATGGATTAGAATCACATGCAGTTTCTGGTCGTACGTGGAAGAATTTTTTCTGGTAAGAAGAGTCACTATTGCGCTCCCATTGTCATACACAGGGCAAATAGCACTGGCATTTGTTCCCAGCATGTACAGTGTATTGGACTGAAGAGGATCTACTGTTCTTGTCAGGTTCCTAAGCAGAGTTGAACTAGATATGGCCCGTGTGTGTATGAAGCACATTTCTTCTGTTCTGAGCAAACTCACTGTTCTGGCCCTATAGGAAACACCGTAGAGTAGATGTGTGCCCTATTCTCAAAAGCAGAGTGTGTTTCTTGTAAGGCGAGCTGGCATTTGTTTCCCAATCCTAAATGCAGATGAATCACATGCAGTTTCTGGTCATACGAGCAAGAGTTGTTTTTTGGTAAGAAGAGTCACTATTGTGCTCCCATTGCTGTACACAGTGCAAATAGCACTCGCGTCTGTTCCCAGCAAGTACAGTGTATTGGACTGAAGAGGAGCTACTGTTCTCGTCAGTTTTCTAAGCAGAGTTGAACTAGATATGGCCCGTGTGTGTAGGAAGCACAGTTCTTTTGGTCTGAGCAAGCACATTGTTCTGGCACTATAGGAAACACAGTAGAGTAGAAGTGTGCCCTTTTCTCAAAATCAGAGCTTGTTTCTTGTAAGGCAAGCTAGCGTTTGTTTCCCAGTCCTAAGTGGAGTTGAATCACATGCAGTTTCTGGTCCTACGAGCAAGAGTTGTTTTCTGGTAAAAAGAGTCACTATTGCGCTCCCAATGCCGTACACAGTGCAAATAGCACTCGCGTCTATTCCCAGCAAGTACAGTGTATTGGACTGAAGGAGATTTACTGTTCTTGTCAGTTTCCTAAGCAGAGTTGAACTAGATATGGCCCGTGTGTATAGGAAGCACAGTTCTTTTGTTCTGAGCATTCTTACTGTTCGGACACCATAGGAAACACAGTAGAGTAGAAGAGTGCTCTTTTCTCAAAAGCAGAGTGTGTTTCTTGTAAGGCGAGCTAGCGTTTGCTTCCCAGTCCTAAATGGATTTGAATCACATGCAGTTTCTGGTCCTAGAAGCCAGAGTTTTTTCTGGTAAGAAAAGTCACTATTGGGCTCCCATTGTCATACACAGTGCAAATAGCACTTGTGTCTGTTCCCAGCAAGTATAGTGTATTGGACTGAAGAGGAGCTACTGTTCTTGTCAGTTTCCTAATCAGAGTTGAACTAGATATGACCCGTGTGTGTAGGAAGCACATTTCATTTGTTCTGAGCAAGCTCACTGTTTGGACCCCATAGGAAACACAGTAGATTAGGTGTGTGCCCTATTCTCAAAAGCAGAGTGTGTTTCTTGTAAGGCGAGCTGGCATTTGTTTCCCAATTTTAAATGGAGTTGAATCACATGCAGTTTCTGGTCCTACGAGCAAGAGTTGTTTTCTGGTAAGAAGAGTCACTATTGTGCTCCCATTGCCATACACAGTACAAATAACACTCGCGTCTGTTTCCAGCAAGTACAGTTTATTGGTCTGAAGAGGAGCTACAGTTCTTGTCAGTTTCCTAAGCAGAGTTGTACTAGATAAGGCCCGTGTGTGTAGGAAGCACAGTTCTTTTGTTCTCAGCAAGCTCACTGTTCGGACCACATAGAAAACACAGTAGAGTAGTAGAGTGCTCTTTTCTCAAAAGCAGAGTGTGTTTCTTGTAAGGCGAGCTAGCGTTTGTTTCCCAATCCTAAATGGAGTTGAATCACATGCAGATTCTGGTCCTACGAGCAAGAGTTGTTTTCTGGTAAGAAGAGTCACTATAGTGCTCCCATTGCCATCCATAGTACAAATAGCCCTCGCGTCTGTTCCCAGCAAGTACAGTGTATTTGACTGAAGAGGAGCTACTGTTTTTGTCAGGTTCCTAAGCAGAATTGAACTAGATATGGCCCATGTGTGTAGGAAGCACAGTTCTTCTTTACTCAGCAAGCTCACTGTTCTGGCCCTATAGGAAACACAGTAGAGTAGAAGAGTGCTTCTTCCTCAAAAGCAGAGTGTGTTTTTTGTAAGGCGAGCTAGCGTTTGTTTCCCAGTCCTAAATGGAGTTGAATCACATGCAGTTTCAGGTCCTACGAGCAAGAGTTGTTTTTTGGTAAGGAAAGTCACTATTGTGCTCCCATTGCCATACACAGTGCAAATAGCAATCGCGTCTGTTCCCAGCAAGTACAGTGTATTGGACTGAAGAGGAGCTACTGTTCTTGTCAGTTTCCTAAGCAGAATTGGACTGGATATAGCCATTTGTGTAGGAAGCACAGTTCTTTTGTTCTGAGCAAGCTCACTGTACTGGCCCTATAGGAAACACAGTAGAGTAGAAGACAGCTCTTTTCTCAAAAGCAGAGTGTGTTTCTTGTAAGGCGAGCTAGCGTTTGTTTCCTAGTCCTAAATTTAGTTGAATCACAGGCAGTTTTTGGTCCTACGAGGAAGAGTTGTTTTCTGGTAAGGAAAGTCACTATTGCACTCCCATTGCCATACACAGTGCAAATAGCACTTGCGTCTGTTCCCAGCAAGCACAGTGTATTGGACTGAAGAGGAGCTACTGTTCTTGACAGTTTCCTAAGCAGAGTTGAACTAGATATGGCCCGTGTGCGTAGGAAGCACAGTTCTTTTGTTCTGAGCAAGCTCACTGTTCGGAACCCTTAGGACACATAGTAGAGAAGAAGAGTGCTCTTTTCTCAAAAGCAGAGTGTGTTTCTTGTAAGGTTGGCTATTGTTTGTTTCCCAGTCAGAAACGGAGTTGAATCTCATGCAGTTTCTGGTCCTACGAGCAAGAGTTGTATTCTGGTAAGGAAAGTCACTATTGGGCTCCCATTGTCATACACAGGGCAAATAGCACTGGCATTTGTTCCTAGCATGTACAGTGTATTGGAATGAAGAGGATCTACTGTTCTTGTCAGGTTCCTAAGCAGAGTTGAACTAGATATGGCCCGTGTGTGTATGAAGCACATTTCTTCTGTTCTGAAGAAGCTCACTGTTCTGGCCCTATAGGAAACACAGTAGAGTAGAAGAGTACTCTTTTCTCAAAACAGAGTGTGTTTCTTGTAAGGTGAGCTAGCGTTTGTTTCCCCGTCCTAAATGGATTTGAATCACATGCAGTTTCTGGTCCTACGAGCAAGAGTTTTTTCTGGTAAGAAGAGTCACTATTGCGCTCCCATTGTCATACACAGGGCAAATAGCACTGGCATTTGTTCCCAGGATGTACAGTGTATTGGACTGAAGAGGATCTACTGTTCTTGTCAGGTTCCTAAGCAGAGTTGAACTAGATATGGCCCATGTGTGTATGAAGCACATTTCTTCTGTTCTGAGCAAGCTCACTGTTCTGGCCCTATAGGAAACACCGTAGAGTAGATGTGTGCCCTATTATCAAAAGCAGAGTGTGTTTCTTGTAAGGCGAGCTGGCGTTTGTTTCCCAATCCTAAATGGAGTTGAATCACATGCAGTTTCTGGTCATACGAGCAAGAGTTGTTTTTTGGTAAGAGAATCACTATTGTGCTCCCATTGCTGTACACAGTGCAAATAGCACTCGCGTCTGTTCCCAGCAAGTACAGTGTATTGGACTGAAGAGGAGCTACTGTTCTCGTCAGTTTCCTAAGCAGAGTTGAACTAGATATGGCCCGTGTGTGTAGGAAGCACAGTTTTTTTGGTCTGAGCAAGCTCATTGTTCTGGCCCTATAAGCAACACAGTAGAGTAGAAGTGTGCCCTTTTCTCAAAAGCAGAGCTTGTTTCTTGTAAGGCAAGCTAGCGTTTGTTTCCCAGTCCTAAGTGGAGTTGAATCACATGCAGTTTCTGGTCCTACGATATAGAGTTGTTTTCTGGTAAAAAGAGTCACTATTGCGCTCCCAATGCCGTACACAGTGCAAATAGCACTCGCGTCTATTCCCAGCTAGTACAGTGTATTGGACTGAAGGGGATCTACTGTTCTTGTCAGTTTCCCAAGCAGAGTTGAACTAGATATGGCCCGTGTGTATAGGAAGCACAGTTCTTTTGTTCTGAGCATGCTCACTGTTCGGACACCATAGGAAACACAGTAGAGTAGAAGAGTGCTCTTTTCTCAAAAGCAGAGTGTGTTTCTTGTAAGGCGAGCTAGCGTTTGCTTCCCAGTCCTAAATGGATTTGAATCACATGCAGTTTCTGGTCCTAGAAGCAAGAGTTTTTTCTGGTAAGAAAAGTCACTATTGGGCTCCCATTGTCATACAAAGTGCAAATAGCACTGGCGTCCCTTCCCAGCAAGTACAGTGTATTGGACAGAAGAGTATCTACTCTTCTTGTCAGTTTCCTAAGCAGAATTGAACTAGATATGGCCCGTGTGTGTAGGAAGCACAGTTCTTTTGTTCTGAGCAAGCTCACTGTTTGGACCCCATAGGAAACACAGTAGAGTAGATGTGTGCCCTATTCTCAAAAGCAGAGTGTGTTTCTTGTAAGGCGAGCTAGCGTTTGCTTCCCAGTCCTAAATGGATTTGAATCACATGCAGTTTCTGGTCCTACAAGCAAAAGTTTTTTCTGGTAAGAAAAGTGACTATTGCGCTCCCATTGTCATACACAGTGCAAATAGCACTTGTGTCTGTTCCCAGCAAGTATAGTGTATTGGACTGAAGAGGAGCTACTGTTCTTGTCAGTTTCCTAATCAGAGTTGGACTAGATATGACCCGTGTGTGTAGGAAGCACATTTCATTTGTTCTGAGCAAGCTCACTGTTTGGACCCCATAGGAAACACAGTAGAGTAGGTGTGTGCCCTATTCTCAAAAGCAGAGTGTGTTTCTTGTAAGGCGAGCTGGCATTTGTTTCCCAATTTTAAATGGAGTTGAATCACATGCAGTTTCTGGTCCTACGAGCAAGAGTTGTTTTCTGGTAAGAGAGTCACTATTGTGCTCCCATTGCCATACACAGTACAAATAGCACTCGCGTCTGTTTCCAGCAAGTACAATATATTGGTCTGAAGAGGAGCTACTGTTCTTGTCAGTTTTCTAAGCAGAGTTGAACTAGATATGACCCATGTGTAGGAAGCACAGTTCTTTTGTTCTGAGCAAGTTCAATGTTTGGAACCCACAGGAAACACAGTAGAGAAGATGTGTGCCCTATTCTCCAAAGCAGAGTGAGTTTCTTGTAAGGCGAGCTAGGGTTTGTTTCCCAGTCCTAAGTGGATTGAATCAAATGCAGTTTCTGGTCCTAAGAGCAAGAGTTGTTTTCTGGTAAGAAGAGTCACTATTGTGCTCCCATTGCCGTACACAGTACAAATAGGACTAGCGTCTCTTCCCAGTAAGTACAGTGTATTGGACTGAAGAGGAGCTACTGTTCTTGTCAGTTTCCTAGGCAGAGTTGAACTAGATACGGAACGTGTGTGTAGGAAGCACAGTTCTTTTATTCTGAGCAAGCTCACTGTTCTGGCCCTATAGGAAACACAGCAGAGTAGAACAGTGCTCTTTTCTCAAAAGCAGAGTGTGTTTCTTGTAAGACGAGCTAGCGTTTGTTTCCCAGTCCTAAATGGAGTTGAATCAAATGCAGTTGTTGGTCCTACGAGCAAGAGTTGTTTTCTGGTAAGAAGAGTCACTATTGCACTCCCATTACCATACACAGTACAAATAGCACTCGCGTCTTTTCCCAGTAATTACAGTGTATTGGACTGAAGAGCAGCTACTGTTCTTGTCAGTTTCCTAAGCAGAGTTGAACTAGGTATGGCTGGTGTGTGTAGGAAACACAGTTCTTTTGTTCTGAGCAACCTCACTGTTCGAACCCCATAGGAAACACAGTAGGGTAGAAGAGTGCACTTTTCTCAAAAGCATAGTATGCTTCTATTAAGGCGAGCTAGCGTTTGTTTCCCAGTCCTAAATGGAGTTGAAATACACATGCAGTTTCTGGTCCTATGAGCTAGAGTTGTTTTCTGGTAAGAAGAGTCACTATTGCGCTCCCTTTGCCTTACACAGTGCAAATAGCACTCGCGTCTGTTCCCAGCAAGTACAGTGTTTTGGACTGAAGAGGAGCTACTGTTCTTGTCAGTTTCCTAAGCAGAATTGAACTAGATATGGCCCATGTGTGTAGGAAGCACAGTTCTTTTGTTCTGAGCAAGCTCACTGTTCTGGCTCTATAGGAAACACAGTAGAGTAGAAGAGTGCTGTTTTCTCAAAAGCAGAGTGTGTTTCTTGTAACGCGAGCTAGCGTTTGTTTCCTAGTCCTAAATGGAGTTGAATCAAATGCAGTTTCTGGTCCTACGAGCAAGAGTTGTTTTCTGGTAAGAAGAGTCACTATTGCGTTCCCATTGCCATACACAGTACAAATAGCACTAACCTCTGTTTCCAGCAAGTACAGTGTATTGGACTGAAGAGGAGCTACAGTTCTTGTCAGTTTCCTAAGCAGAGTTGAACTAGATGTGGCCCGTGTGTGTAGGAAGCACAGTTCTTTGTTCTGAGCAAGCTCAGTGTTCGAACCCCATAGGAAACACAGTAGAGTAGAAGAGTGCTCTTTTCTCAAAAGCAGAGTGTGTTTCTTGTAAGGCAAGCTAGCATTTGTTTCCCAGTCCTAAATGGAGTTGAATCACATGCAGTTTCTGGTCCTACGAGCAAGAGTTGTTTTCTGGTAAGAAGAGTCACTATTGCACTCCCTTTGCCATACAGAGTGCAAATAGCCCTCGCGTCTGTTCCCAGCAATTACAGTGTATTGGACTGAAGAGGAGCTACTGTTCTTGTCAGTTTCCTAACCAGAGTTGAACAAGATATGGCCCGTGTGTGTAGGAAGCACACTTCTTTTGTTCTGACCACCTCACTGTTGAACCCCACAGGAAACACAGTAGAGTAGAAGAGTGCTCTTTTCTCAAAAGCAGAGTGTGTTTCTTGTAAGGCGAGCTAGCATATGTTTCCCAGTCCTAAATGGAGTTGAAATACACATGCAGTTTCTGGTCCTACAAGCAAGAGTTGTTTTCTGGTAAGAAGAGTCACTATTGCGCTCCCATTGTCATACACAGCACAAATAGCACTGGCTTCTGTTCCCAGCATGTACAGTTTATTGGACTGAAGAGGACCTACTGCTCTTGTCAGGTTCCTAAGCAGATTTGAGCTAGATATGGCCCATATGTGTAGGAAGCACAGTTCTTTTGTACTCAGCAAGCTCACTGTTCTGGCCCTATAGGAAACACAGTAGAGTAGAAGAGTGCTCTTTCCTCAAAAGCAGAGTGTGTTTCTTGAAAGGCGAGCTAGCGTTTGTTTCCCAGTCCTAAATGGAGTTGAATCACATGCAGTTTCAGGTCCTAAGAACAAAAGTTTTTTTCTGGTAAGGAAAGTCACTATTGCGCTCCCATTGCCATACACAGTGCAAATAGCACTCGCGTCTGTTCCCAGCAAGTACAGTGTATTGGACTGAAGAGGAGCTACTGTTCTTCTCAGTTTCCTAAGCAGAGTTGAACTAAATATGACCCGTGTGTGTAGGAAGCACAGTTCTTTTGTTCTGAGCAAGCTCACTGTTCGGACCCCATAGGAAACACAGTAGAGAAGATGTGGGCCCTATTCTCAAAAGCAGAGTGTATTTCTTGTAAGGCGAGCTAGCGTTTGTTTCCCAATCCTAAATGGAATTGAATCACATGCAGTTTCTGGTCCTACGAGCAAGAGTTGTTTTGTGGTAAGAAGAGTCACTATTGCGCTCCCATTGTCATACACAGGGCAAATAGCACTGGCGTCTGTTTCCAGTAAGTACAGTGTATTGGACTGAAGAGGATCTACTGTTCTTGTCAGTTTCCTAAGCAGAGTTGAACTAGATATGGCCCGTGTGTGTAGGAAGCACACTTCTTTTGTTCTGACTAAGCTCACTTTTGACCCCACAGGAACCACAGTAGAGTAGAAGAGTGCTCTTTTCTCAAAAACAGAGTGTGTTTCTTGTAAGGCGAGCTAGGGTTTGTTTCCAAGTTCTAAATGGAGTTGAATCACATGCAGTTTTTGGTCCTACATGCATGAGTTGTTTTCTGGTAAGGAAAGTCACTATTGTGCTCCCATTGCCATACACAGTGCAAATAGCACTCGCATCTGTTCCCAGCAAGTACAGTGTATTGGACTGAAGAGGAGCTAATGTTCTTGTCATTTTCCTAAGCAGAGTTGAATTAGATATGGAGCGAGTGTGTAGGAAGCACCGTTCTTTTGTTCTCAGCAAGCTCACAGTTCGGACCCAATAGAAATCACAGTAGAATTGAAGAGTGTACTTTACTCAAGAAGAAGAGTGTGTTTCTTGTAAGGCGAGCTAGCGTTTGTTTCCCAGTCCTAAATGGAGTTGAATCACATGCAGTTTCTGGTCCTACCAGCAAGAGTTGTTTTCTGGTAAGAAGAGTCACTATTGTGCTCCCATTGTCATACACAGGGCAAATAGCAGTGGCTTCTGTTCCCAGCATGTACAGTGTATTGGACTGAAGAGGATCTACTGTTCTTGTCAGGTTCCTAAACAGAGTTGAACTAGATATGGCCGTGTGTGTAGGAAGCACAGTTCTTTTGTTCTGAGCAAGCTCACTGTTCTGAACCTATAGGAAACACAGTAGAGTAGAAGAGTGCTGTTTTCTCATAAGCAGAGTGTGTTTCATGTAAGGCGAGCTAGTGTTTGTTTCCAAGTTCTAAATGGAGTTGAATCACATGCAGTTTTTGGTCCTACACGCAAGACTTGTTTTTTGGTAAGGAAAGTCACTATTGCGCTCCCATTGCCATACAAAGTGCAAATAGCACTCGCGTATGTGCCCAGCAAGTACAGTGTATTGGACTGAAGAGGAGCAACTGTTCTCGTCTGTTTCCTAAGCAGAGTTGAACTAGATATGGCCCGTGTGTGTAGGATGCACAGTTCTTGTGTTCTGAGCAAGCTCACTGTTCTGGCCCTATAGGAAACACAGTAGAGTAGAAGAGTGCTCTTTTCTCAAAAGCAGAGTGTGTTTCTTGTAAGGCGAGCTAGCGTTTGTTTCCCAGTCCTAAATGGAGTTGAATCACATGCAGTTTCTGGTCCTACAAGCAAGAGTTGTTTTCTGGTAAGAAGAGTCACTATTGCGCTCCCATTGTCATACACAGCGCAAATAGCACTGGCTTCTGTTCCCAGCATGTACAGTGTATTGGACTGAAGAGGATCTACTGTTCTTGTCAGGTTCCTAAGCAGAGTTGAACTAGATATGGCCCATGTGTGTAGGAAGCACAGTTCTTTTGTACTCAGCAAGCTCACTGTTCTGGCCCTATAGGAAACACAGTAGAGTAGAAGAGTGCTCTTTCCTCAAAAGCAGAGTGTGTTTCTTGTAAGTCGAGCTAGCGTTTCTTTCCCAGTCCTAAATGTAGTTGAATCACATGCAGTTTCTGGTCCTACGAGCAAGAGTTGTTTTCTGGTAAGGAAAGTCACTATTGCGCTCCCCTTGCCATACACAGTGCAAATAGCACTGTGTCTGTTCCCAGTAAGTACAGTGTATTGGACTGAAGAGGAGCTACTGTTCTCGTCAGTTTCCTAAGCAGAGTTGAAAGATATGGACCGTGTGTGTAGGAAGCACAGTTCTTTTGTTCTGAGCAAGCTCACTGTTCGGACCCCATAGGAAACACAGTAGAGTAGAAGAGTGCTCTTTTCTCAAAAGCAGAGTGTGTTTCTTGTAAGGCGAGCTAGCGTATTTTTCCCAGTCCTAAATGGAGTTGAATCAAAAGCAGTTTTTGGTACTACGAGCAAGAGTTGTTTTCTGGTAAAGAAGAGTCACTATTGCGCTCCCATTGCCATACACTGTACAAATAGCACTCGCGTCTGTTCCCAGCAAGTACAGTGTATTGGACTGAAGAGGAGGTACTGTTCTTGTCAGTTTCCTAAGCAGAGTTGAACTAGATATGGCCTGTGTATTTAGGAAGCACAGTTCTTTTGTTCTGAGCAAGCTCACTGTTCGAACCCCATAGGAAACACAGTAGAGTAGAAGAGTGCTCTTTTCACAATACCACAGTGTGTTTTTGTAAGGCGAGCTAGCGTTTGTTTCCCAGTCCTAACTGGAGTTGAATCAAATGCAGTTTTTGGTCCTACGAGCAAGAGTTGTTTTGTGGATAAGAAGAGTCACTATTGTGCTCCCATTGCCATACAGAGTGCAAATAGCACTCACGTCTGTTCCCAGTAAGTACAGTGTATTGGACTGAAGAGGATCTACTGTTCTTGTCAGGTTCCTAAGCAGAGTTGAACTAGATATGGCCCATGTGTGTAGGAAGCACAGTTCTTTTGTACTCAGCAAGCTCACTGTTCTGGCCCTATAGGAAACACAGTAGAGTAGAAGAGTGCTCTTTCCTCAAAAGCAGAGTGTGTTTCTTGTAAGTCGAGCTAGCGTTTCTTTCCCAGTCCTAAATGTAGTTGAATCACATGCAGTTTCTGGTCCTACGAGCAAGAGTTGTTTTCTGGTAAGGAAAGTCACTATTGCGCTCCCCTTGACATACACAGTGCAAATAGCACTGCCGTCTGTTCCCAGTAAGTACAGTGTATTGGACTGAAGAGGAGCTACTGTTCTCGTCAGTTTCCTAAGCAGAGTTGAAAGATATGGACCGTGTGTGTAGGAAGCACAGTTCTTTTGTTCTGAGCAAGCTCACTGTTCGGACCCCATAGGAAACACAGTAGAGTAGAAGAGTGCTCTTTTCTCAAAAGCAGAGTGTGTTTCTTGTAAGGCGAGCTTGCGTTTTTTTCCCAGTCCTAAATGGAGTTGAATCAAAAGCAGTTTTTGGTACTACGAGCAAGAGTTGTTTTCTGGTAAAGAAGAGTCACTATTGCGCTCCCATTGCCATACACTGTACAAATAGCACTCGCGTCTGTTCCCAGCAAGTACAGTGTATTGGACTGAAGAGGAGGTACTGTTCTTGTCAGTTTCCTAAGCAGAGTTGAACTAGATATGGCCTGTGTATTTAGGAAGCACAGTTCTTTTGTTCTGAGCAAGCTCACTGTTCGAACCCCATAGGAAACACAGTAGAGTAGAAGAGTGCTCTTTTCACAATACCACAGTGTATTTTTGTAAGGCGAGCTAGCGTTTGTTTCCCAGTCCTAACTGGAGTTGAATCAAATGCAGTTTTTGGTCCTACGAGCAAGAGTTGTTTTGTGGATAAGAAGAGTCACTATTGTGCTCCCATTGCCATACAGAGTGCAAATAGCACTCACGTCTGTTCCCAGTAAGTACAGTGTATTGGACTGAAGAGGAGCTACTGTTCTCATCAGTTTCCTAAGAAGAGTTGAACTAGATATGGCCCGTGTGTGTAGGAAGCACAGTTCTTTTGTTCTGAGCAAGCTCACTGTTCTTGCCCTATAGGAAACACAGTAGAGTAGAAGAGTGCTCTTTTCTCAAAAGCAGAGTGTGTTTCTTGTAAGGCGAACTATAGTTTGTTTCCCAGTCCTAAATGGAGTTGAATCACATGCAGTTTCTGGTCCTACCAGCAAGAGTTGTTTTCTGGTAAGAAGAGTCACTATTGTGCTCCCATTGTCAAACACAGGACAAATAGCACTGGCGTCTGTTCCCAGCATGTACAGTGTATTGGACTGAAGAGGATCTACTGTTCTTGTCAGGTTCCTAAGCAGAGTTGAACTAGATATGGCCATGTGTGTAGGAAGCACAGTTCTTTTGTTCTGAGCAAGCTCACTGTTCTGGCCCTATAGGAAACACAGTAGAGTAGAAGAGTGCTCTTTCCTCAAAAGAAGAGTGTGTTTCTTGTAAGGCGAGCTAGCGTTTGTTTCCCAGTCCTAAATGGAGTTGAATCACATGCAGTTTCAGGTATTACGAGCAAGAGTTGTTTTCTGATAAGGAAAGTCACTTTTGCGCTCCCATTGCCATACACAGTGCAAATAGCACTGGTGTCTGTTCCCAGCAAGTACAGTGTATTGGACTGAAGAGGAGCTACTGTTCTTGTCAGTTTCCTAAGCAGAGTTGAACTAGATATGACCCGTGTGTGTAGGAAGCACAGTTCTTTTTTCTGAGCAAGCTCACTGTTTGAACCCCATAGGAAACACAGTAGAGTAGATGTGTGCCCTATTCTCAAAAGCAGAGTGTGTTTCTTGTAAGGCGAGCTAGCCTTTGTTTCCCAGTCCTAAATGGAGTTGAATCACATGCAGTTTCTGGTCCTAAAAGCAAGAGTTTTTTTCTGGTAAGAAGAGTCACTATTGCGCTCCCATTTTCATACACAGCGCAAATAGCACTGGCTTCTGTTCCCAGCATGTACAGTGTATTGGACTGAAGAGGAGCTACTGTTCTTGTCAGGTTCAAAGCAGTGTTGAGCTAGATATGGCCCATGTGTGTAGGAAGCACAGTTCTTTTGTACTCAGCAAGATCACTGTTCTGGCCCTATAGGAAACACAGTAGAGTAGAAGTGTGCTCTTTCCTCAAAAGCAGAGTATGTTTCTTGTAAGGCGAGCTACCGTTTGTTTCCCAGTCCTAAATGGAGTTGAATCACATGCAGTTTCAGGTCCTACGAGCAAGAGTTGTTTTCTGGTAAGGAAAGTCACTATTGTGCTCCCATTGCCATACACAGTGCAAATAGCTCTCGCATTTTTCCCAGCAAGTACAGTGTATTGGACTGAAGAGGATCTACTGTTCTTCTCAGTTTCCTAAGCAGAGTTGAACTAAATATGACCCGTGTGTGTAGGAAGCACAGTTCTTTTGTTCTGAGCAACTCACTGTTTGGACCCCATAGGAAACACAGTAGAGTAGATGTGTGCCCTATTCTCAAAAGCAGAGTGTGTTTCTTGTAAGGCGAGCTAGCGTTTGTTTCCCAATCCTAAATGGAGTTGAATCACATGCAGTTTCTGTTCCTACGGGCAAGAGTTGTTTTGTGGTAAGAAGAGTCACTATTGTGCTCCCATTGTCTTACACAGGGCAAATGGCACTGGCGTCTGTTCCCAGTAAGCACAGTGTATTGGACTGAAGAGGATCTACTGTTCTTGTCAGTTTCCTAAGGAGAATTGAACTAGATATGGCCCGTGTGTGTAGGAAGCACAGTTCTTTTGTTCTGAGCAAGCTCACTGTTCTGGCCCTATAGGAAACACAGTAGAGTAGAAAAGGGCTCTTTTCTCAAAAGCAGAGTGTGTTTCTTCTAAGTCGAGCTAGCGTTTGTTTCCCAGTCCTAAATGGAGTTGAATCACATGCTGTTTCTGGTCCTACGAGCAAGAATTGTTTTGTGGTAAGAAGAGTTACTATTGCGCTCCCATTGTCATACACAATGCAAATAGCACTGGCGTCTGTTCCCAGCAAGTACAGTGTATTGGACTGAAGAGGATCTACTGTTCTTGTCAGGTTCCTAAGCAGAGTTGAACTAGATATGGCCCGTGTGTGTAGGAAGCACAGTTCTTTTGTACTCAGCAAGCTCACTGTTCGAACCCCATAGGAAACACAGTAGAGTAGAAGAGTGCTCTTTTCTCAAAAGCAGAGTGTGTTTCTTGTAAGGCGAGCTAGCATTTGTTTCCCAGTCCTAAATGGAGTTGAAATACACATGCAGTTTCTGGTCCTACAAGCAAGAGTTGTTTTCTGGTAAGAAGAGTCACTATTGCGCTCCCTTTGCCATACACAGTGCAAATAGCACTCGCGTCTGTTCCCAACAAGTACAGTGTATTGGACTGAAGAGGAGCTACTGTTCTTGTCAGTTTCCTAAGCAGAGTTGAACAAGATATGGCCTGTGTGTGTAGGAAGCACAGTTCTTTCGTTCTCAGCAAGCTCACTGTTCGGACACCATAGAAAACACAGTAGAATAGAAGAGTGCTCTTTTCTCAAAAGCAGAGTGTGTTTCTTGTAGGGCGAGCTAGCGTTTGTTTCCCAGTCCTAAATGGAATTGAATCACATGCAGTTTCTGGTCCTACGAGCAAGAGTTTTTTCTGGTAATAAGAGTAACTATTGCGCTCCCATTGTCATACAGAGGGCAAATAGCCCTGGCCTCTGTACCCAGCATGTACAGTGTATTAGACTGAAGAGGATATACTGTTCTTGTCAGGATCCTAAGAAGAGTTGAATTAGATATGGCACGAGTGTGTAGGAAGCACAGTTTTTTTGTTCTCAGCAACCTCACAGTTCAGACCCGATAGAAATCACAGTAGAGTTGAAGAGTGTACTTTACTCAAGAAGAAGATTGTTTTTCTTGTATGGTGAGCTAGCGTTTGTTTCCCAGTCCTAAATGGAGTTGAATGACTTTCACTTTCTGGTCCTACAAACAAGAGTTGTTTTCTGGTAAGAAGGGTAACTATTGCGCTCCCATTGCTGTACACAGTGCAAATAGCACTCGCGTATGTGCCCAGCAAGTACAGTGTATTGGACTGAAGAGGAGCTACTGTTCTCGTCTGTTTCCTAAGCAGAGTTGAACTAGATATGGCCCGTGTGTGTAGGATGCACAGTTCTTTTGTTCTGAGCAAGCTCACTGTTCTGGCCCTATAGGAAACACAGTAGAGTAGAAGAGTGCTCTTTCCTCAAAAGCAGAGTGTGTTTCTTGTAAGTCGAGCTAGCGTTTCTTTCCCAGTCCTAAATGTAGTTGAATCACATGCAGTTTCTGGTCCTACGAGCAAGAGTTGTTTTCTGGTAAGGAAAGTCACTATTGCGCTCCCATTGCCATACACAGTGCAAATAGCACTGCCGTCTGTTCCCAGCATGTACAGTGTATTGGACTGAAGAGGATCTACTGTTCTTGTCAGGTTCCTAAGCAGAGTTGAACTAGATATGGCCCATGTGTGTAGGAAGCACAGTTCTTTTGTACTCAGCAAGCTCACTGTTCTGGCCCTATAGGAAACACAGTAGAGTAGAAGAGTGCTCTTTCCTCAAAAGCAGAGTGTGTTTCTTGTAAGTCGAGCTAGCGTTTCTTTCCCAGTCCTAAATGTAGTTGAATCACATGCAGTTTCTGGTCCTACGAGCAAGAGTTGTTTTCTGGTAAGGAAAGTCACTCTTGCGCTCCCATTGCCATACACAGTGCAAATAGCACTGCCGTCTCTTCCCAGTAAGTACAGTGTATTGGACTGAAGAGGAGCTACTGTTCTCGTCAGTTTCCTAAGCAGAGTTGAAAGATATGGACCGTGTGTGTAGGAAGCACAGTTCTTTTGTTCTGAGCAAGCTCACTGTTCGGACCCCATAGGAAACACAGTAGAGTAGAAGAGTGCTCTTTTCTCAAAAGCAGAGTGTGTTTCTTGTAAGGCGAGCTAGCGTTTGTTTCCCAGTCCTAAATGGAGTTGAATCACATGCCGTTTCTGGTCCTACGAGCATGAGTTGTTTTCTAGTAAGAAGAGTCACTATTGCGCTCCCATTGCCATACACAGTACAAATAGCACTCGCGTATGTTTCCAGCAAGTACAGTGTATTGGTCTGAAGAGGAGCTACAGTTCTTGTCAGTTTCCTAAGCAGAGTTGAACTAGATATGGCCCGTGTGAGTAGGAAGCACAGTTCTTTCGTTCTCAGCAAGCTCAATGTTCGGACAACATAGAAAACACAGTAGAGTAAAAGAGTGCTCTTTTCTCAAAAGCACAGTGTGTTTCTTGTACGGCGAGCTAACGTTTGTTTCCCAGTCCTAAATGGAATTGAATCACATGCAGTTTCTGGTCCTACGAGCAAGAGTTTTTTCTGGTAATAAGAGTAACTATTGCGTTCCCATTGTCATACAGAGGGCATATAGCCCTGGGGTCTGTTCCCAGCATGTACAGTGTATTGGACTGAAGAGGATCTACTGTTCTTGTCAGGATCCTAAGAAGAGTTGAATTAGATATGGCGCGAGTGTGTAGGAAGCACAGTTTTTTTGTTCTCAGCAACCTCACAGTTCGGACCCCATAGAAATCACTGTAGAGTTGAAGAGTGTACTTTACTCAAGAAGAAGAGTGTGTTTCTTGTAAGGTGAACTAGCGTTTATTTCCCAGTCCTAAATGGAGTTGAATGACATTCACTTTCTGGTCCTACGAACAAGAGTTGTTTTCTGGTACGAAGAGTAACTATTGCGCTCCCATTGCTGTGCACAGTGCAAATAGCACTCGCGTATGTGCCCAGCAAGTACAGTGTATTGGACTGAAGAGGAGCTACGTTCTCGTCAGTTTCCTAAGCAGAGTTGAACTAGATATGGCTCGTGTGTGTAGGAAGCACAGTTCTTTTGTTCTGAGCAAGCTCACTGTTCTGGCCCTATAGGAAACACAGTAGAGTAGAAGAGTGCTCTTTTCTCAAAAGCAGAGTGTGTTTCTTGTAAGGCGAGCTAGCGTTTGTTTCCCAGTCCTAAATGGAGTTGAATCACATGCAGTTTCTGGTCCTAAAGCAAGAGTTGTTTTCTGGTAAGAAGAGTCACTATTGCGCTCCCATTGTCATACACAGCGCAAATAGCACTGGCTTCTGTTCCCAGCATGTACAGTGTATTGGACTGAAGAGGATCTACTGTTCTTGTCAGGTTCCTAAGCAGAGTTGAACTAGATATGGCCCATGTGTGTAGGAAGCACAGTTCTTTTGTACTCAGCAAGCTCACTGTTCTGGCCCTTTAGGAAACACAGTAGAGTAGAAGAGTGCTCTTTCCTCAAAAGCAGAGTGTGTTTCTTGTAAGTCGAGCTTGCGTTTGTTTCCCAGTCCTAAATGTAGTTGAATCACATCCAGTTTCTGGTCCTACGAGCAAGAATTGTTTTGTGGTAAGAAGAGTCACTATTGCGCTCCCATTGTCATACACAATGTAAATAGCACTGGCGTATGTTCCCAGCAAGTACAGTGTATTAGACTGAAGAGGATCTACTGTTCTTGTCAGTTTCCTAAGCAAAATTGAACTAGATATGGCCATGTGTAGGAAGCACAGTTCTTTTGTTCTGAGCAAGCTCACTGTTCTGGCGCTATAGGAAACACAGTAGAGTAGAAGAGTGCTGTTTTCTCAAAAGCAGAGTGTGTTTCTTGTAAGGCGAGCTAGCGTTTGTTTCCAAGTTCTAAATGGAGTTGAATCACATGCAGTTTTTGGTCCTACACGCAAGAGTTGTTTTCTGGTAAGGAAAGTCACTATTGTGCTCCCATTGCCATACACAGTACAAATAGCACTCGCGTCTGTTTCCAGCCAGTACAGTATATTGGTCTGAAGAGGAGCTACTGTTCTTGTCAGTTTTCTAAGCAGAGTTGAACTAGATATGACCCATGTGTAGGAAGCACAGTTCTTTTGTTCTGAGCAAGCTCACTGTTCGGACCCCATAGGAAACACAGTAGAGTAGAAGAGTGCTCTTTTCTCAAAAGCAGAGTGTGTTTCTTGTAAGGCGAGCTAGCGTTTGTTTCCCAGTCCTAAATGGAGTTGAATCAAAAGCAGTTTTTGGTACTACGAGCAAGAGTTGTTTTCTGGTAAAGAAGAGTCACTATTGCGCTCCCATTGCCATACACTGTACAAATAGCACTCGCGTCTGTTCCCAGCAAGTACAGTGTATTGGACTGAAGAGGAGGTACTGTTCTTGTCAGTTTCCTAAGCAGAGTTGAACTAGATATGGCCTGTGTATTTAGGAAGCACAGTTCTTTTGTTCTGAGCAAGCTCACTGTTCGAACCCCATAGGAAACACAGTAGAGTAGAAGAGTGCTCTTTTCACAATAGCAGAGTGTGTTTTTGTAAGGCGAGCTAGCGTTTGTTTCCCAGTCCTAACTGGAGTTGAATCAAATGCAGTTTTTGGTCCTACGAGCAAGAGTTGTTTTGTGGATAAGAAGAGTCACTATTGCGCTCCCATTGCCATACAGAGTGCAAATAGCACTCACGTCTGTTCCCATTAAGTACAGTGTATTGGACTGAAGAGGAGCTACTGTTCTCATCAGTTTCCTAAGAAGAGTTGAACTAGATATGGCCCGTGTGTGTAGGATACACAGTTCTTTCGTTCTCAGCAAGCTCACTGTTCGGACACCATAGAAAACACAGTAGAGTAAAAGAGTGCTCTTTTCTCAAAAGCAGAGTGTGTTTCTTGTAGGGCGAGCTAGCGTTTGTTTCCCAGTCCTAAATGGAATTGAATCACATGCAGTTTCTGGTCCTACGAGCAAGAGTTTTTTCTGGTAATAAGAGTAACTATTGCGCTCCCATTGTCATACAGAGGGCAAATAGCCCTGGCCTCTGTACCCAGCATGTACAGTGTATTAGACTGAAGAGGATATACTGTTCTTGTCAGGATCCTAAGAAGAGTTGAATTAGATATGGCACGAGTGTGTAGGAAGCACAGTTTTTTTGTTCTCAGCAACCTCACAGTTCAGACCCGATAGAAATCACAGTAGAGTTGAAGAGTGTACTTTACTCAAGAAGAAGAGTGTGTTTCTTGTATGGTGAGCTAGCGTTTGTTTCCCAGTCCTAAATGGAGTTGAATGACATTCACTTTCTGGTCCTACAAACAAGAGTTGTTTTCTGGTAAGAAGGGTAACTATTGCGCTCCCATTGCTGTACACAGTGCAAATAGCACTCGCGTATGTGCCCAGCAAGTACAGTGTATTGGACTGAAGAGGAGCTACGTTCTCGTCAGTTTCCTAAGCAGAGTTGAACTAGATATGGCTCGTGTGTGTAGGAAGCACAGTTCTTTTGTTCTGAGCAAGCTCACTGTTCTGGCCCTATAGGAAACACAGTAGAGTAGAAGAGTGCTCTTTTCTCAAAAGCAGAGTGTGTTTCTTGTAAGGCGAGCTAGCGTTTGTTTCCCAGTCCTAAATGGAGTTGAATCACATGCAGTTTCTGGTCCTAAAGCAAGAGTTGTTTTCTGGTAAGAAGAGTCACTATTGCGCTCCCATTGTCATACACAGCGCAAATAGCACTGGCTTCTGTTCCCAGCATGTACAGTGTATTGGACTGAAGAGGATCTACTGTTCTTGTCAGGTTCCTAAGCAGAGTTGAACTAGATATGGCCCATGTGTGTAGGAAGCACAGTTCTTTTGTACTCAGCAAGCTCACTGTTCTGGCCCTTTAGGAAACACAGTAGAGTAGAAGAGTGCTCTTTCCTCAAAAGCAGAGTGTGTTTCTTGTAAGTCGAGCTTGCGTTTGTTTCCCAGTCCTAAATGTAGTTGAATCACATCCAGTTTCTGGTCCTACGAGCAAGAATTGTTTTGTGGTAAGAAGAGTCACTATTGCGCTCCCATTGTCATACACAATGTAAATAGCACTGGCGTATGTTCCCAGCAAGTACAGTGTATTAGACTGAAGAGGATCTACTGTTCTTGTCAGTTTCCTAAGCAAAATTGAACTAGATATGGCCATGTGTAGGAAGCACAGTTCTTTTGTTCTGAGCAAGCTCACTGTTCTGGCGCTATAGGAAACACAGTAGAGTAGAAGAGTGCTGTTTTCTCAAAAGCAGAGTGTGTTTCTTGTAAGGCGAGCTAGCGTTTGTTTCCAAGTTCTAAATGGAGTTGAATCACATGCAGTTTTTGGTCCTACACGCAAGAGTTGTTTTCTGGTAAGGAAAGTCACTATTGTGCTCCCATTGCCATACACAGTACAAATAGCACTCGCGTCTGTTTCCAGCCAGTACAGTATATTGGTCTGAAGAGGAGCTACTGTTCTTGTCAGTTTTCTAAGCAGAGTTGAACTAGATATGACCCATGTGTAGGAAGCACAGTTCTTTTGTTCTGAGCAAGCTCACTGTTCGGACCCCATAGGAAACACAGTAGAGTAGAAGAGTGCTCTTTTCTCAAAAGCAGAGTGTGTTTCTTGTAAGGCGAGCTAGCGTTTGTTTCCCAGTCCTAAATGGAGTTGAATCAAAAGCAGTTTTTGGTACTACGAGCAAGAGTTGTTTTCTGGTAAAGAAGAGTCACTATTGCGCTCCCATTGCCATACACTGTACAAATAGCACTCGCGTCTGTTCCCAGCAAGTACAGTGTATTGGACTGAAGAGGAGGTACTGTTCTTGTCAGTTTCCTAAGCAGAGTTGAACTAGATATGGCCTGTGTATTTAGGAAGCACAGTTCTTTTGTTCTGAGCAAGCTCACTGTTCGAACCCCATAGGAAACACAGTAGAGTAGAAGAGTGCTCTTTTCACAATAGCAGAGTGTGTTTTTGTAAGGCGAGCTAGCGTTTGTTTCCCAGTCCTAACTGGAGTTGAATCAAATGCAGTTTTTGGTCCTACGAGCAAGAGTTGTTTTGTGGATAAGAAGAGTCACTATTGCGCTCCCATTGCCATACAGAGTGCAAATAGCACTCACGTCTGTTCCCATTAAGTACAGTGTATTGGACTGAAGAGGAGCTACTGTTCTCATCAGTTTCCTAAGAAGAGTTGAACTAGATATGGCCCGTGTGTGTAGGATACACAGTTCTTTCGTTCTCAGCAAGCTCACTGTTCGGACACCATAGAAAACACAGTAGAGTAAAAGAGTGCTCTTTTCTCAAAAGCAGAGTGTGTTTCTTGTAGGGCGAGCTAGCGTTTGTTTCCCAGTCCTAAATGGAATTGAATCACATGCAGTTTCTGGTCCTACGAGCAAGAGTTTTTTCTGGTAATAAGAGTAACTATTGCGCTCCCATTGTCATACAGAGGGCAAATAGCCCTGGCCTCTGTACCCAGCATGTACAGTGTATTAGACTGAAGAGGATATACTGTTCTTGTCAGGATCCTAAGAAGAGTTGAATTAGATATGGCACGAGTGTGTAGGAAGCACAGTTTTTTTGTTCTCAGCAACCTCACAGTTCAGACCCGATAGAAATCACAGTAGAGTTGAAGAGTGTACTTTACTCAAGAAGAAGAGTGTGTTTCTTGTATGGTGAGCTAGCGTTTGTTTCCCAGTCCTAAATGGAGTTGAATGACATTCACTTTCTGGTCCTACAAACAAGAGTTGTTTTCTGGTAAGAAGGGTAACTATTGCGCTCCCATTGCTGTACACAGTGCAAATAGCACTCGCGTATGTGCCCAGCAAGTACAGTGTATTGGACTGAAGAGGAGCTACTGTTCTCGTCAGTTTCCTAAGCAGAGTTGAACTAGATATGGCTCGTGTGTGTAGGAAGCACAGTTCTTTTGTTCTGAGCAAGCTCACTGTTCTGGCCCTATAGGAAACACAGTAGAGTAGAAGAGTGCTCTTTTCTCAAAAGCAGAGTGTGTTTCTTGTAAGGCGAGCTAGCGTTTGTTTCCCAGTCCTAAATGGAGTTGAATCACATGCAGTTTCTGGTCCTACAAGCAAGAGTTGTTTTCTGGTAAGAAGAGTCACTATTGTGCTCCCATTGTCATACACAGCGCAAATAGCACTGGCTTCTGTTCCCAGCATGTACAGTGTATTGGACTGAAGAGGATCTACTGTTCTTGTCAGGTTCCTAAGCAGAGTTGAACTAGATATGGCCCATGTGTGTAGGAAGCACAGTTCTTTTGTACTCAGCAAGCTCACTGTTCTGGCCCTATAGGAAACACAGTAGAGTAGAAGAGTGCTCTTTCCTCAAAAGCAGAGTGTGTTTCTTGTAAGTCGAGCTAGCGTTTCTTTCCCAGTCCTAAATGTAGTTGAATCACATGCAGTTTCTGGTCCTACGAGCAAGAGTTGTTTTCTGGTAAGGAAAGTCACTATTGCGCTCCCATTGCCATACACAGTGCAAATAGCACTCGCGTATGTGCCCAGCAAGTACAGTGTATTGGACTGAAGAGGAGCTACTGTTCTCGTCTGTTTTCTAAGCAGAGTTGAACTAGATATGGCCCGTGTGTGTAGGATGCACAGTTCTTTTGTTCTGAGCAAGCTCACTGTTCTGGCCCTAAAGGAAACACAGTAGAGTAGAAGAGTGCTCTTTTCTCAAAAGCAGAGTGTGTTTCTTGTAAGGCGAGCTAGCGTTTGTTTCCCAGTCCTAAATGGAGTTGAATCACATGCAGTTTCTGGTCCTACAAGCAAGAGTTGTTTTCTGGTAAGAAGAGTCACTATTGCGCTCCCATTGTCATACACAGCGCAAATAGCACTGGCTTCTGTTCCCAGCATGTACAGTGTATTGGACTGAAGAGGATCTACTGTTCTTGTCAGGTTCCTAAGCAGAGTTGAACTAGATATGGCCCATGTGTGTAGGAAGCACAGTTCTTTTGTACTCAGCAAGCTCACTGTTCTGGCCCTATAGGAAACACAGTAGAGTAGAAGAGTGCCCTTTCCTCAAAAGCAGAGTGTGTTTCTTGTAAGTCGAGCTAGCGTTTCTTTCCCAGTCCTAAATGTAGTTGAATCACATGCAGTTTCTGGTCCTACGAGCAAGAGTTGTTTTCTGGTAAGGAAAGTCACTATTGCGCTCCCATTGCCATACACAGTGCAAATAGCACTGCCGTCTGTTCCCAGTAAGTACAGTGTATTGGACTGAAGAGGAGCTACTGTTCTCGTCAGTTTCCTAAGCAGAGTTGAAAGATATGGACCGTGTGTGTAGGAAGCACAGTTCTTTTGTTCTGAGCAAGCTCACTGTTCGGACCCCATAGGAAACACAGTAGAGTGGAAGAGTGCTCTTTTCTCAAAAGCAGAGTGTGTTTCTTGTAAGGCGAGCTAGCGTTTGTTTCCCAGTCCTAAATGGAGTTGAATCAAAAGCAGTTTTTGGTACTACGAGCAAGAGTTGTTTTCTGGTAAAGAAGAGTCACTATTGCGCTCCCATTGCCATACACTGTACAAATAGCACTCGCGTCTGTTCCCAGCAAGTACAGTGTATTGGACTGAAGAGGAGGTACTGTTCTTGTCAGTTTCCTAAGCAGAGTTGAACTAGATATGGCCTGTGTATTTAGGAAGCACAGTTCTTTTGTTCTGAGCAAGCTCACTGTTCGAACCCCATAGGAAACACAGTAGAGTAGAAGAGTGCTCTTTTCACAATAGCAGAGTGTGTTTTTGTAAGGCGAGCTAGCGTTTGTTTCCCAGTCCTAACTGGAGTTGAATCAAATGCAGTTTTTGGTCCTACGAGCAAGAGTTGTTTTGTGGATAAGAAGAGTCACTATTGCACTCCCATTGCCATACAGAGTGCAAATAGCACTCACGTCTGTTCCCAGTAAGTACAGTGTATTGGACTGAAGAGGAGCTACTGTTCTCATCAGTTTCCTAAGAAGAGTTGAACTAGATATGGCCCGTGTGTGTAGGAAGCACAGTTCTTTTGTTCTGAGCAAGCTCACTGTTCTTGCCCTATAGGAAACACAGTAGAGTAGAAGAGTGCTCTTTTCTCTAAAGCAGAGTGTGTTTCTTGTAAGGCGAACTATAATTTGTTTCCCAGTCCTAAATGGAGTTGAATCACATGCAGTTTCTGGTCCTACCAGCAAGAGTTGTTTTCTGGTAAGAAGAGTCACTATTGTGCTCCCATTGTCAAACACAGGACAAATAGCACTGGCGTCTGTTCCCAGCATGTACAGTGTATTGGACTGAAGAGGATCTACTGTTCTTGTCAGGTTCCTAAGCAGAGTTGAACTAGATATGGCCGTGTGTGTAGGAAGCACAGTTCTTTTGTTCTGAGCAAGCTCACTGTTCTGGCCCTATAGGAAACACAGTAGAGTAGAAGAGTGCTCTTTCCTCAAAAGCAGAGTGTG